>NC_038255.2:11908173-11965655 GCF_000004515.6 Glycine max
CGATGGCATCATGAACTCAGCTCCAAACTCGAAAATGGAGGGCACATGAACAGCCCTAAGCAATAACATTCATGTGGCTCCGAAAAAGGGTCAGAATGGAGGATTGCCTTGAGGGTCCTCACTTAGGCAATCATGAAACACAGCTCCAAACTCGAAAGTGGAGGTCACATGAACAGCCCTAAGCAATAACATTCATGTGGCTCCTAAAAAGGGTGAGAATGGAGGATTGCCTTGAGGGTCCTCACTTAGGCAATCATGAAACTCAGCTCCAAACATGAAAGTTGAGGCCACATGAAAAGCCCTAAGCAATAACATTCATGTGGCTCCGAAAAAGGGTGAGAATGGAGGATTGCCTTGAGGGTCCTCACTTAGGCAATCATGAAACACAGCTCCAAACTCGAAAGTGGAGGACACATGAACAGCCCTAAGCAATAACATTCATGTGGCTCCGAAAAAGGGTGAGAATGGAGGATTGCCTTGATGAACCTCACTTGGGCAATCATGAAACACAGCTCCAAACTCGAAAGTGGAGGACACATGAACAACCCTAAGCAATAACATTCATGTGGCTCCGAAAAAGGGTGAGAATGGAGGATTGCCTTGAGGGTCCTCACTTAGGCAATCATGAAACTCAGCTCCAAACTCGAAAATGGAGGGCACATGAACAGCCCTAAGCAATAACATTCATGTGGCTCCGAAAAAGGGTGAGAATGGAGGATTGCCTTGAGGGTCCTCACTTAGGCAATCATGAAACACAGCTCCAAACTCGAAAGTGGAGGACACATGAACAGCCCTAAGCAATAACATTCATGTGGCTCCTAAAAAGGGTGAGAATGGAGGATTGCCTTGAGGGTCCTCACTTAGGCAATCATGAAACACAGCTCCAAACTCGAAAGTGGAGGACACATGAACAACCCTAAGCAATAACATTCATGTGGCTCCGAAAAAGGGTGAGAATGGAGGATTGCCTTGAGGGTCCTCACTTAGGCAATCATGAAACACAGCTCCAAACTCGAAAGTGGAGGACACATGAACAGCCCTAAGCAATAACATTCATGTGGCTCCGGAAAAGGGTGAGAATGGAGGATTGCCTTGAGGGTCCTCACTTAGGCAATCATGAAACACAGCTCCTAACTAGAAAGTGGAGGACACATGAACAGCACTAAGCAATAACATTCATGTGGCTCCGAAAAAGGGTGAGAATGGAGGATTGCCTTGAGGGTCCTCACTTAGGCAATCATGAAACACAGCTCCAAACTCGAAAGTGGAGGACACATGAACAACCCTAAGCAATAACATTCATGTGGCTCCGAAAAAGGGTGAGAATGGAGGATTGCCTTGAGGGTCCTCACTTAGGCAATCATGAAACACAGCTCCAAACTCGAAAGTGGAGGGCACATGAACAGCCCTAAGCAATAACATTCATGTGGCTCCGAAAAAGGGTGAGAATGGAGGATTGCCTTGAGGGTCCTCACATAGGCAATCATGAAACACAGCTCCAAACTCGAAAGTGGAGGACACATGAACAGCCCTAAGCAATAACATTCATGTTTCTCCGAAAAATGGTGAGAATGGAGGATTGCCTTAAGGGTCCTCACTTAGGCAATCATGAAACACAGCTCCAAACTCGAAAGTGGAGGACACATGAACAGCTCTAAGCAATAACATTCATGTGGCTCCGAAAAAGGGTGAGAATGGAGGATTGCCTTGAGGGTCCTCACTTAGGCAATCATGAAACACAGCTCCAAACTCGAAAGTGGAGGACACATGAACAGCCCTAAGCAATAACATTCATGTGGCTCCGAAAAAGGGTGAGAATGGAGGATTGCCTTGAGGGTCCTCACTTAGGCAATCATGAAACACAGCTCCAAACTCGAAAGTGGAGGACACATGAACAACCCTAAGCAATAACATTCATGTGGCTCCGAAAAAGGGTGAGAATGGAGGATTGCCTTGAGGGTCCTCACTTAGGCAATCATGAAACTCAGCTCCAAACTCGAAAATGGAGGGCACATGAACAGCCCTAAGCAATAACATTCATGTGGCTCCGAAAAAGGGTCAGAATGGAGGATTGCCTTGAGGGTCCTCACTTAGGCAATCATGAAACACAGCTCCAAACTCGAAAGTGGAGGACACATGAACAGCCCTAAGCAATAACATTCATGTGGCTCCGAAAAAGGGTGAGAATGGAGGATTGCCTTGAGGGTCCTCACTTAGGCAATCATGAAACTCAGCTCCAAACTCGAAAGTGGAGGACACATGAACAACCCTAAGCAATAACATTCATGTGGCTCCGAAAAAGGGAGAGCAATCATGAAACACAGCTCCAAACTCGAAAGTGGAGGACACATGAACAGCCCTAAGAAATAACATTCATGTGGCTCCGAAAAAGGGTGAGAATGGAGGATTGCCTTGAGGGTCCTCACTTAGGCAATCATGAAACACAGCTCCAAACTCGAAAGTGGAGGACACATGAACAACCCTAAGCAATAACATTCATGTGGCTCCGAAAAAGGGTGACAATGGAGGATTGCCTTGAGGGTCCTCACTTAGGCAATCATGAAACTCAGCTTCAAACTCAAAAATGGAGGGCACATGAACAGCCCTAAGCAATAACATTCATGTGGCTCCGAAAAAGGGTGAGAATGGAGAATTGTCGTGAGGGTCCTCACATAGGCAATCATGAAACACAGCTCCAAACTCGAAAGTGGAGGACACATGTACAACCCTAAGCAATAACATTCATGTGGCTCCGAAAAAGGGTGAGAATGGAGGATTCCCTTGAGGGTCCTCACTTAGGCAATCATGAAACTAAGCTCCAAACTCGAAAGTGGAGGACACATGAACAACCCTAAGCAATAACATTCATGTGGCTCCGAAAAAGGGTGAGAATGGAGGATTGCCTTGAGGGTCCTCACTTAGGCAATCATGAAACACAGCTCCAAACTCGAAAATGGAGGACACATGAACAGCCCTAAGCAATAACATTCATGTGGCTCCGAAAAAGGGTGAGAATGGAGGATTGCCTTGAGGGTCCTCACTTAGGCAATCATGAAACACAGCTCCAAACTCGAAAGTGGAGGACACATGAACAGCCCTAAGCAATAACATTCATGTGGCTCCGAAAAAGGGTGAGAATGGAGGATTGCCTTGATGGTCCTCACTTGGGCAATCATGAAACACAGCTCCAAACTCGAAAGTGGAGGACACATGAACAACCCTAAGCAATAACATTCATGTGGCTCCGAAAAAGGGTGAGAATGGAGGATTGCCTTGAGGGTCCTCACTTAGGCATTCTGAAACACAGCTCCAACTCAGAAAGTGGAGGGCACATGAACAACCCTAAGCAATAACATTCATGTGGCTCCGAAAAAGGGTGAGAATGGAGGATTGCCTTGAGGGTCCTCACTTAGGCAATCATGAAACTAAGCTCCAAACTCGAAAGTGGAGGACACATGAACATCCCTAAGCAATAACATTCATGTGGCTCCGAAAAAGGGTGTTGGCGGGACCGAACGGTCCACCGGGTTTTTCCACCTAAAAGGATAACATGCTTTTTGCAAAGAAAAATAAATCATTCGCGAGAGCACCACATCTTAGATAAACAATATACTTGTGCCAAGGGTAATCTTCCTTGTAACCGAGAACGAAGGGTAGGATGTCAACTTCTAGCTTTCAAATGAACACGCAGGGGAAACATGGGGCTAAGCTGAAAATAAATCACTCATAGTGTATAAAACTCACAAGGCAAGTGTCTTATCCTATTCCCACACCATAACTGCACCATGACTCTATTTTGCACGCGACTTCCTATCGAATCAAAGATCAAACGTACGATCACGGACCAATAGGATTTTCTCGAGGTCAGCGTTTTTGGAGAGGAAGCTGGGTGTTTTGGTCTTTTCCTCTTTGTTCATGTGGGGTGGGATATTGCCAGTCAAGAATGATTCTGAGTGGCAATCTGGCTTTGAAGAATTTTTGTCTTCTTTCTTTCATTGATCGAGAATTGCTTCTTTCCCCTTTTCACTTCTTTTCGACCTTTGATCGGGAATCCTTCTTTCCTTTCTTCTGTTCTTTTCTTGATTTTCATCTTTTTCTTTTTCTTTCTTTCCATTTCTTCCTTCTTTTTTTCTTCTTCTCCTTCCCCCATCCCTTTCTTTGGGAAATCAGGTTTTAGCATTCTATTCGCTTTCCCTTGAGGAGATTCCGCTGTCCTTTGCTTCGGGGGAAAGAATGAGGATTCCTTTTTTATAGGCCAAGGTTCAAAAAGGTCTAAGGTTGTGTTTCAATGGGGTCTTTTATCGTGGGAACCCAATCTTGATATCTGGGGCGAAACAAATTTGGGTGTCAAGGTGTCGCTCTCGGCCGAACTCCCCTATCACTCCATAAGGCACGCGTGACAATGA
Organism: Glycine max; assembly: GCF_000004515.6. Taxonomy (NCBI): domain Eukaryota; kingdom Viridiplantae; phylum Streptophyta; class Magnoliopsida; order Fabales; family Fabaceae; genus Glycine; species Glycine max. The sequence continues at coordinate 11,912,580 of NC_038255.2, forward strand.
TGATTTGAAAATAACGTGCAAAATTAGTCGTGGCTACAGCCAGGTGGGCACTCAAGCATCCCGTTTATGGCATTGTGATACTACGGTTGGGAATTTACACAGACAGACCCAACGTTTCCAAGTTATGTTCTTTCATCAGTTCAATGAATTCATCCACCCTTATCTCGGTTCATTCCGGAAAATAAACTCTTAGCATCAGTCCCTTGTTTCTAGAAGATGTGTTTGCTCTTTACGAATGATTTATACTTCTTAACTATAACATGTCGACCTTCAAGGTCTTTCTTTCTCTTTACTTTTTGTTTTATTTTTATATATGTTCACTAAAACTATACACCTGTGGTCCTTTATGAGGAAAACCTTTCTTTGTACATCTATATTTTTATACATGACAAACTGTTTCTGTACACGCATTAGAACTCTTCTCTTTACGTCACACGGTCTATATACGAACCCTATTTACGTTCTAAGATTTTTTCCTTTTTCCCAACACACACTTATGGTTTATACAAAAGTTTCTTTATATACCCTCATTGCTCACACGCACAAGAATTCCTTTCCACACATCATTTACACACAAAAACCTTCAATACACATTTTCCTTTTACATACATGTATAAATAAAAACCTTTTCTTTTCTTTATGAACATAACTTTTATTCACAACGCTTCTTTCTTTTTTATCATGATTTTGGTTCATTTTATTTTTAGGACGACGTTCCTAAATAAAAAAATTCTACGCGATTCCGGAATTTCAACAGACACTATTGACAACAACGAAACAAGTACTAACGTAACGACTCAAACGATATGTATGTACAAAACAAAAGTCAATCAAAATGAAACAAACGTTAACAAATTGGGGATCCCACGGTCATGTGGCTCCGCATGCCACCAGACCCTTGGGTCACGGTATCAAAAAGTGGGGTGGTCGACAAAAGCAGGGCTTTTGCTCCTACGTATCCTCAATTTGTGATGAGGAACTCAGACCTACGTAGTTCTTGCTAACTGTGAGACTAAAAATAGTCTCAGTGTTTTCTTCACTAAAATGCGAACATGCTTTAGTAAAGAGACAAAAAACTTCCAACTGATCAGAGCATCAAATGTTTTTTGGATGAAAAACAATGTGTCTATCGGGGAAGGAGAGTATGCTGATGAAATTTTCTCATAACCGTAAATGAGATTTTGGATGTTAGCATTTCATTTCTAAACGACCATTTAGAGGAAACACTGGGTCCAACAAAGATAGGAGAAAATCACTCAAAGTGTATCAATCTCACACAGGTAAGTGTTTTATCCTAATTCCAAACCATAGATATGTCATGACTTGATTTTGCAAATCATTTCCTATCAAATCAAAGATTACATGCGTGATCATGGATCAATAGGACTTATTTTGGAAATGGGTTTTAGGTGGGGAATTTGGCTTTGAGTGTTTTTGCCTTTTCCTTTCTTTTTTGTTTACTTGGTGACAATTCTGTATTGTTCAGATATTGTCTGGTCCGAAGACCTTTCTGCATATTTCTTCTGTTTTCTTCCGATCCTTGATCGGGAATTTTCTTTCCTTTTTTGCTTTCTCCCACTCTTTGATTGGGAATTTTTCTTTTTTTTCTTTTTTCTTTGTGTCTTCTCCCTTTCTTAGATTGGGAATTTTCCTTCTCTTTGTGTTTTCTTCCGAGGGTAAGGATTGACATTCTCACCCCGGGTCAAGGTTTATGATAAGTTGGGATTTTGGCTCAAGGCTTGTAGAACGGCTGGTCACGATATATGTCAGGGTTTGCCCAGCGGTTCGGGGATAAAGGGGACGTCCTACATTATTTCCATGATACACATGCAACAATGATGATTAGGAAATTTTATGCAAAACTGGTCATGCATGCACCCATGTGGACACTCAAGCATCAACTTTTTATGGTCATGTGACACTAGGGCTCAGGATTCATTTTCCCTATTTTAAGTCAACCCAGTGTTTCCAAAATATGTTCATCTATCAATTTGTGCATTCATCTGAGTCTATCTTGGGTGTTCGAAAAACTTTTCACAGCATTTACCCTTCAAATATGTACACACATTTTTTTTTTTCAAAAAACTGGTTAAGATCAGTAAAATCTTTCAAAGAAAAGTTGGAAATTATCTCTTTTCACAAGCATGTTGTTTTTTAGCTAGACAACTTTTTATTATTATTTTTTTCTTATTCTTTTCTTGCTCGCTCTCTTTTTGCTCTCTCTCTTTTTTTTTGAGGTATTTTGCTACCTAAACATACGTATATTTTGTGAGCTATTTTGCCATATACATGCGTGTCCAAGGTATCTTGTGATGGAAGCTTGCTTGTGGGGCTTCTATGGAGGCTGGATCTTTGAGCTTCAATGAGGTCCTTTAATGGTGATTTTCCACCATGGAGATGCAGCGGAAGACAAATGAGAAGAGGTGAGAGGAGGTGCCATCCACTAGGGAATAAGCCATGGAAGAAGGAGCTTCACCACCAAGATGAGCCTTGGATAAGAAGCTTGGAAGGATGCTTCAATGGAGGAAAAGAAAGAGGGAGAGAAAGAGAGAGGGGGGAGCACGAAATTGAAGGAATAAAAGAGGGATAGAAGTGGAACTTTGAAGTATGTCTCACAAGACTCTCATTCATCAAAGTTACAACAAGTGTTACACATGCTTCTATTTATAGACTAGGTAGCTTCCTTGAGAAGCTTTCTTGAGAAAACTTCCTTGAGAAGCTTCTTTGAGAAAACTTCCTTGAGAAGCTAGAGCTTAGCTACACACACCCCTCTCATAACTAAGCTCACCTCCTTGAGAAGCTTCCTTAAGAAGATTCCTTAAGAAGCTAGAGCTTAGCTACACATACCTCTCTAATAGCTAAGCTCACCTCCTTGAGATGAGAAGCTAGAGCTTAGCTACACACCCCCTATAATAGCTAAGCTCACCCCCATGACAAAAAACATGAAAATAACAAAAAATAGTCCTTATTACAAAGACAACTCAAAATGCCCCGAAATACAAGGCTAAAACCCTATACTACTAGAATGGCCAAAATACAAGGCCTGGACGAAGGAATAACCTATTCTAATATTTACAAAGATAAGCGGGCTCATACTTAGCCCATGGGCTCAAAATCTACCCTAAGGCTCATGAGAACCCTAGGGCCTTTCCTTGGATCTCTAGCCCAATCTACTTGGAGTCTTCTAGCCAATGCCCTTGCGGGGTAGGATTGCATCATCTTGCTACCTAAACATACATATATATGTTTTGTGAGATATTTTTGCTATATACATGCATATCCAAGGTATCTTGCTACCTAAACATACATATATATATTTTGTGAAGTATTTTTGCTACATACATGCATATGCAAGGTATCTTTCTACCTAAACATACATATATATATTTTTTGTGAGGTATGACTACCTTCCGAGCTTGTGCTTGTTTTATTTAAATTCCTAGGATCATGAGCAACTAGGTGTGTCCTGCTATGACTTGAGAAACAAAAGTGATCAAATAACAAGCAGATATTTAAAAGGTACTAGGTTGCCTCCTAGTAGCGCTTCTTTAATGTCTTGAGCTGGACGCATGATGGCTTGTCGGTCACGGACCTAGTACTTTGCTTACCTTTGGCTCTGGACTTGGTCGCCTATTGCTCGGCCATGGGTTGTAAGCAACGCTCTAACCTTTTTGTGGATGAGCTGAGGTGAACTCTAGAGGTGATAGTGGTGCGTCTGTTGCCCGCTGCTGGCCATCCCCAGGCTGCTGTGGTGTTTCACCCTACGCTAGCCTGGAGATGCAGTACTTCTTGATGAAAGCTCGATTAGTAGGGGGCCTGATGCCCTTGCTGGAGGTGACAGGTACTCCGTAGAACTGACAGAGACCCGTAATTAGAGCTTGACAACTCCAAGACCCTGTTGGACTTCTTCGGGTCCACTGGGTGTCTTGCAGGCGCGATCCCTGCAAACAATAGATGAAATCAGAAATCAGTTGAGCGATGTGCATACTTACCTATGATGACGTGACCTTGCCGGGGGGAACGGGCACCCTGTAGGACTATAGAGGCCCATAACCAGAGCTAGAAACCCCAGGGCCCTATTGGACTTCTCCGGGTCCACTGGGTGTCTTTGTGAGAGCGATTCCTGTAAACAATAGATGGTATTAGAAATCAGTTGAACCATACGTATACTTACCTATGTCATGATGTCATGACCTCGCTGGGGGAACGGGCACCCTGTAGGACTGATAGAGGCCCGTAACCAGAGCTGGAAACCCCAGGGCCCTATTGGACTTCTTCGGGCCCACCGGGCGTCTTGTGGGCGCGATCTCTGCAAACAATAGATGACATCAGAAATCAATTGAACCATGTGCATACTTACCTATGTCATGACGGCACAGACCAACCGATACATCTGCAGGGGGAGATTGGCATTGTGGTCGCCGGGCAGAATGTTACTAAATAGCAACGTCATATTCAATAAGGAATCTTGATTGATCATCAGAAATCAACGAGTTTTTCTGAACTGAAATGTTTTATCCTCTCAAAAAGATTCCTTGGTCAACCACTTGCATATTCAATAAGGAATCTTGATTGATCTTCATTGTACAAATTATCTCTTTTAAGAGAGATTTCTTCTTTTCTTCTTCTTATTTCTGAAAAGGGATTAAGAGACCGTGGGTCTCTTATTGTAGGGGATTCTTGAACACAAGGGAAGGGTTGTCCATGTATGGTTCAGACTTTGTAAAAGGAGTTTTACAAAGAGAGTGGAAAATCTCAAGTGGGTTGCTTGAGGACTGGACGTAGGCACGGGAAGTGGCCGAACCAGTATAAATCAAGTTTGCATTCCTCTCTTCCCTTAAACTTCTTTTATTTATTGTTATTTATCTTTTGCTTTAAAGAAGTTTATTTTGAAATGTCTTTTGAGTAATTCATGTTAAGGGTGCATTGTTAATCCGAAGAGAGTGAAAGTTTAATTGGGGAATAGTCTTCGTATCTTAATTCAACCCCCATTTTTCTTAAGTTAACTGAGGCCATTTGTCCAACATTCTATTCTTGATAACTCACTTCTCTCTAAAAAGACAAACTTTCCGGAATGATAAAATGAGCTCACATGAACGTCTTGAAAACACAATCAATCAAATGCCCCCCTTTTTTTTTGAACTTTTTATTTTTATTTTTATTTTTATTTTTATTTTTATTTTTATTTTTATTTTTATTTCTGAAACTTATTTGTTTTGAACTCTTTCATTGTTTTACGGCACCCCCACCAACGGTCTTGGAAGTCCCAAACTCAGGAGCATAGGTCGCTTGAGGAAACTGACCAATGGCTTGCACCCACTTCCGGTGAAAGTTGAAAATCCTGATGAGTCATCAGAGACATCTAACAACAGCTTTCAAAATTGCCCCATGTGTGGCATCTCTTGTCAATGTCAGGATTTTACACGCGATTCTCCTCAAATTTCAGCCAGCCCATATCAATTAGACCTTGCACCTTACGCTTCAGAGCCCTACAATGCTCAATGGAATGCCCCGGGGCTTCTCCGTGACAAGCACACATTGCGTTCGAGTCGTATTCTCGGAAAAGGAGGTTGACGAACCTTGGTTGGGGTTATGGCTACCATTGAATTATCAAGTAGATAAGGGAGCAAGTCAGCATAGGACACCGGAATTGGGGTGAATTCTACAGGCTTTCTCGCTGCAAAATTCATTTCTTGGTTGATGTTTTTGGTTTGTGCTAAAGGTGGTGTTTGTCATTGGAAGTGCAGTAGGTAGTCTTTGTGGTTGATTTTAGGGATGGCCTTTGTGGATAACTGGGCGGTGGGTAAGGAGAAGGTTTGTTATTGGCTGAGTAATAACATTGTTGGGTTGGTGGGAAACTTGGCTGTATAGGAATGGCAGTCACAGCACGGGCTTCTCCTTCATCCTCACCCTCTTCATTTGCCCCAGTTTTCTCATTCGTCCAAGCAGGACGACTAAATTTGCCTTTTTTCAGACCCACATCGATCCTTTTGCCGGCGAAGACCATATCATCAAAGCTTGAAGGTGTGTAGCCCACCATCTTTTCATAGTAGAACACTGGTAACATGTCTACTATCATTGTGATAATCTTTTTCTCTGTTATTGGGGGCGCTACTTGAGCTGCCAAGTCTCTCCATCTTTGGGCGTATCCTTTGAAAGATCCATGCCCTCTTTTTGCACATGTTCTGTATTTGCATCCTATCCGAAGCCATTATACTGACACTGCCTAACGAAGGCAACCATTAGGTCCTTCCAAGAATGGACTCGGGAAGGTTCCAAGTTAGTGTACCAAGTAACAGCTACCCCAGTAAGACTTTCTTGGAAGGAATGTATCAGCAATTCCTCATTTTTGTGTATGCCCCCATCTTCCGACAATACATCTTTAGATGGTTCTTGGGGCAAGTAGTCCCTTTGTACTCGTCAAAGTCCAGCACCTTGAACTTGGGAGGGGTGATGATATCGGGTACTAGGAACAACTCTTCTAGGTTAGCAAAGGCATAATCTTCACCTCCTTCAATGGCCCTGAGCCTTTCCTCTAGATGATCCAACTTTCCCATTTCTGCCATAGCATGAGGGTTTTTACTTGTTGTGGAATGCAAGAGGTGTGGTTGTGGGTGATACTGAGGGCCCTCCAAAGTGTTTTGCAGGGGCATATCACCAACTGCTTGCCCTTCAGTGGCCTGTCCGAGGCAAGGCTCGAAGTCGGCTAGATTGTGGTGGGGAATTTCATATGTCTCCCCCATGGTTTAAGAGACATATGCATGATCGGTTTGGGGTTGTTGGCTCTCAATGGGTATAGGAGTGAAGTTATTTACATCCCCATTGGGAGTGTACGCCACATTGGGTGGTGTATAATTGGGAGACAAGCCATATGGCGGGAAGGCGTGCTCGTTTTGAATTTGCACATTATGGGGGGCCGCCCGTACTTCCCAAATCTATGCCTACCACATCTGAGGTTGGATGATTCATTTGGTTGATTCCGGATGGGGACATCAGGTTCACCTTAGCAACAACGCTGGTAGCGGCAATTGCAATTGCAACCGCATTGGCTTCCATTATCTTCTTCACGCTCATCATGGCCTCCATCATTGCGGCCATTTGCTCTTTCATGGCCTCCATGTCAGCCTCCATCTACTCTTGTACCTCCTCCGCTTTACCCATTACTCTAGCTCTAGCACAGGTTCGGTGAGGGCACCGTAAAGCATGATTTTTTATTTTTTATAACAATGATTAAGTTCTTTTTTTTTTTCAAGGAAAGAATGTAATGAGCAATGCAACCATTGAAAAGTATGGATGTATGCGAATGATGCATAGTTGAAGTATTGCGAATTTTTACGCAGGACATGGGGTTGAATCAATTTAGATTTTCAACATGGTCCATGACATCTTTGTCAAGGTGAAACTGGAAGTAACAGGGACATCGACAGCCCTAAATGTGTTTGGCAGTAGACGAAACAGCGATGTAACACGATCAATCTTTTGCCCCAATTTTTTTTAAGATGGTTACTTCCATACTTCAACTTGACTTGATGAACCTTTTCGTAAAAGCACGAGCTTGGTTCAACCCCATAACCCAGGGAATGGCAATTTTGATCGCCAATACTTCATCAACAATTCATAGGGATAAAAGACTCGGGAATATGCATGCTATGCATGGAAAATGTAATTATGAGATTTGAGATGCCCGCAGAAACATCCTTTCTCAGTTAACCATGCATTAGGTACCATGTTCAATCATTTTGTTTTGTTGTTTGTGTTTTTTTTTTAATTTTAGAAATGGGTTTATGATCCCAACATGGTTGGCTCATGGTACCTAACACATGCAACTAAAAATGCATCATGAATTTTCATGCTTCCCTTTTTTTGTTTTTGTTTTGTAGAGGAAAATACAAGGATCATGTATGAGCAAACATGTAGAACAAAAAGTATGTTGAATGCATATGCATGATGATGCAATGACTCATGCAAAATGGGAATGTGATAACGGACAAATGCAGGAACGATATGTTCATTATGATGTTGAAGAGATGTTTATGTGGTGCATGATATGAATGCATTTACGGACACGAGAGCCCGGAAAATTATCTCTCTTTATTGCACATTTAGGGGGCGCAGTGCCCCATGTGTGCAGTTAAGAAGACGATATGGATCTTCCGGCTTCCCATGACAAAAGACGAGACCCACATACAACGCATGTGTGACGGTATGATGCAGATGCGCATGCATGAAACGGAAAGAAAGCAACACAAAGGGGTAATTCACACATACGAGACTGCAGAGATCCAACTTTAATGCTACGTTTTGGGCATGATGGCGCCTCAACGTAGTATTAAAAAGGTTACATATTACTCTAAAGAAACCAAACATCACTAGCAAAACTATAAACTAGTGCTATTTACCAAAAAATGCATGAGAACGAATGGCACGGAGCGTTTTTGCTCTTTGCCCCTATTTGGGAACCTATAGGACAATATCTATGGGTCTCTAATAACTACTCCCCAACAATTCATAACTCACACGGCTATTTTCTAGAGGTATCATTACTCAAGATAATAATATTGTGGCGGTATGGCATACCAGCGACAACACATTATAATGAGAGAAAGCTCTAGACGAGGTTTCACTATTATCAAGCAAGTCGGAGACCTAGCATGATAATAGATTCACCTCCACTCCTTAAATTCCCATGAACCCGGGTATAGGGCCCCTTTTTACTCAAACCCGTGGGTGCTTAGAATGCAGTGTAAAGAATGCAAAATAGACAACAGTTATTTACATTTTACACAGTTCAACAAATGCCCACACAAAGTTTCACAAATCCACAATTCCTTAAAATAGGCCTAACTCACAAAAATAGTCCCCAGTGGAGTCGCCAATTGTCGCAACGTGCCCTTTTGCGGGCGAGCGAAGGCGAGGCTCACGGGTGTGCTTTTCAAAGGAGGAAAGATGCGCGGAGTCGCCACCAACATTTATTTGTGGAAAACGTCGGAAAAACCGAAGGAAACCGGTCGAAACGAAAATTCTAAGTTCGGGAGTTGTATTTACGTTTGAGGAAGGTATTAGCACCTCTCACGTTTGTCTCAAAGGACAACAGCCTATTTTTCAGAATTGTGGAAATTGTGTTATCTTAACTTTTAGTTCTTTTTATTTTTTGAGGTCGACAAAAGCGGGGCTCTTGCTCCTACGTACCCTCCATCGAAGAGGAAATCAGACCTACGTAGTTCTTTCTTATGCGTGAATCAAGTGATTCTTTTTACTTGAAAAGTGATCATTTTAAGGCGTTGGACCTTAAAAAATTATCCATTTTACTTGGTAAGAAACTGAAATGATAAACTTTCAAAACCCTATTTTTGTGGACGAGCTTGACTAGGTGAGTTGATTTTAGCCTTAGTTTCACTTTAGTTATTAGTCAATTCAATTTACGAATGAGAAATCCCAAAGAGAAAACGTCCAATTGATCTTTCGCTTTTATTTTACTAAAAGGTATTTTTTTATTATTATATTATTATTTTACCTCTTTTTTGATTTCCAACGTGGTTACGGCACGACCGAACGGTCGGAATTCATTTTAACCAAAATTAACGGATGATACAATTCAAACGATCGGTGGAAATTTATTTTATTTTTAGATTAAGCGAGAAATGACTTAAATAAATGACTTAAGCACGTCAAAAGGGGGTATAAAAAGAAAATGAAAACGAGAATAAAAATACATGAAACAAAATGTGGACCACCACGGGTACATAGAATGAATTGAAAAGCTCGGTTTGAGGTACTTACCCGTTGAAGATTGAAGAAAACGAAGAACGAACGATGAATCTTGAAGAACGGTCGAGAATCTTCGCGTAATTTCTCACGGAAACGTTACGGAAGCGCCTCGGCTTGGATTTTCTTCACGGAAATAATTTTCCTCAGCAATTTCGAGAGAGAGAGAAGTGCCTAAGAGGCTGAACCCTTTTCTTCTTCACTTCTCCCCCTATTTATAGCAAAATAGGGGAGAAGCTTGCCACCCAGCTCGCCCAGGCGAGCAAGGTTGCTTCCTCCAGAAGCAACAGCCTTCTGGAGGAATCTTCTGGAGGGCCCAAGTGGGCCTGATTGCTATTTGCACCCCCCTTTTTACTAAATGCACCTCCTTCTATTTTTTTGTAATTCTTTTTCCGTAACGTTACGAAACGTTACGAATTTCGTAACGATACTTATTTTCCTTCCGCAAGGTTACGAATCGTTACGGATTATGTATTTACTCTTTTTTAGCTTTCGAAGAAGTTACGGAAACTCACGGATTACGCAAAAACACCTCTTTTCGATTTCCGCCACATTACGGAATTTCACGGATCGCGCGAACCTGCTTCCTTTTGATTTCTGAGACGTCTCGGGACTTCATTTATTGCATGTCATCAAGTAATAATCCCCGGACGAAATTAGGGTATGACACTAATCACTTAGTTGAGTATTATCTAAATGGAAAAAGAAAGTTAAGATATATGTAGTAAAAGAATGATAATATGAAACACGCTTGGAAATTGGAATAATGCACAATTAGGGAATATTAGATGTACTTGTCCTCTTTCTCAGAAGATTCTCCGCAGGACTCTTTTACTTTTTCTTGCATTGCCTGCTGTAATTTCACAAACTTATCTTCCTTTGCAGCTATGGCTTGTTGAATGTCTAGGATTTGGCTCTGGAAATTTTTTTCTAGTGCATCCATCTAGAAAAAACAAAAACAGTATATCAAAATGATCAGTTGTAGAAAGACATTTTACATCATTCAGAAAGCTACTACCAGAATCAAGAAAGACAAATTTGCAAATTTGTAAAATTCCTTCCCAGAAAAGATCACACTATAAAAATTATACGTCTGTAACATCCCATTTTTTTTCGTAAATAAATTTAAAAAGCTTTTTAGTATAAATAAATAAATAAATAAATATAGAGCAAATAATAGGCTGAGTACCCTAGGTATAAATAGTTATGTTAAGTCAGATGCCTCCTTTTGGCCTCATTTTCGTTTTTCCCCTTCTCCTCTCAAAACCCTTTCTTTTTCCCGCAGCCCACAAAACCTGTCTCTGTAAAACGATGATCCCGGACTCATTCACCATTGGATCGTCGTGAACTTTGAGTACCACGTTTGAAACCCAATTCCAAACATTCTCACCGTTGGGAATTTTAAAATAATATATGAGCTTAGAGGATAACCCTTCGCATTGTAGCCTTTAATTTTCCCGCAGAAACCCAGAACTGTCTCGGTAAAACTAAGATCCCGGTTTCGTTAACCGTTGGATTTTCATGAAAATTGGATATGTTGTTCGAAATTCAATTACTCACACTTTCAACGTTGGGATTTGCGAGAAAATATTCATGGAGGGAGAAAAACGAATTGCGTGAGGACAGTACAAGTGGAGGTTTCAATCTCTTCTCCGTCTCTGACGTTTGGGAATTCTATCGGTGCAGTCGGAGGAATAACTGGAGGAATCCCAGGAAACAGCTAGAGATGCTGCTATCGCTGGCTGAAGACACGTGAGTCCGCTCAGAGGTAAGGGATGAGTTATTCACAATTGGGAATTAGTGAGAACATGTGTAGGAATCCTTAAAGATATCAATTGGAATGGGTTTTGGGGGTGTTTTTGCAATTTTCATTTTATCCTTATAATTATTACAGTAAATTATATATGTTTGACAGACCAATTGTTGTGAAATTGATATGTTATTGTGTTGAGCGTGAATCCTATAAATCGAGTATTTTTTGTAATTAATATGAATTGATGAAATAATGTAAGGATAAATTTAGAGAGAGATATTGATTTTGTATTTTCTCTTTTTCTTGCTTTTTAGGTTTTTATATATAATTTTAAAAAATAAATATCATAATTGAAATTGACCAAAGTGTTCATATAATTATTTAGAATTTGTGCATTGAAAGCTTACTTTGTAATTAGTGATTCAATATGATGTATGCTAGTTTATATATATAGAGGTAGTTATTTATATAAATAATTTATGTAAATAATATTGTAGAGTGTTATAGTGTGATTCCAAAAATTATTAAGTGTTGGAGTTTGAGAATATTATGGTTAAATTTGATGAACATGTGTATGTTGTACCTTATGAATATCATTAGGAATGTTATGAGATGGTTGATGTGATGTTATAAGATGTTAAAGTGTGGACATGATATTCAATTGTGAATAAGTGGATGTGTTTAACACTTGATGTTACATTAATTATATTGTGAGCTATGAATTATACAATAACCCGACCAGTATTTATGCGCAATGTTATAGAGAAAGTGTAGGTTCCTAGTTAGGAACTAGTGTTAAATTGTAGCGCAATTGTGTTAAACATGTTTGAAACATGAGTGCGAGGTCGTGGTATTGTATAATTCATGAGCAGTGCTTACAAATGAAATATGAGATGAATTGTGGAATAATATGTTACCTTAAGATTATAATATTGTTATTGAGATTGAGTAAAAGTGTAAAGTAGAATAGGTGTTGAATTGTGAGATACGTAAAAACATGTGATGGTGGATTGTGACATTATGAGATGTGAAATTGTGAATGAGTTTTGGTCGTGAATAAGTGTGTGATTAACTCTTGATGTGACATTATTGGTGTTGTAACCTGTGAATTGTACAATAACCCGACCAGTGTTATCTTGAGAAAAGTGTTGAAGAGAAAGTGTAGGTTTCCTATTTAGGAACCAGTGTTAAAGAGAAAGTGTAGGTTTCCTATTTAGGAACCAGTGTTAAATTATAGCGTAATATGTTGTACGTGTTTAACACACGAGTGTGAGGTCGTGGGTATTGTATAATTCGCGAGCAGTGTCTGTGTGCTAAAATGATTTTAGGGGTTGGACCTGAATCAGGAGGGAGGGGCCCTGATGGACTCTTCGGAGTGTAGGCCTTGGGGGTCACCGGGTTTGAGTGCTCCTTTAAGCCTATGCTGATCCCATATGGTTGGAGCATTCTCGCAAAACATCGTGACCCTGACTGGTCTCCCTATGATCTTACTTTGTGAGAGTGACCTGACAAACCCATTGTGTGTTGTGTCTTGTTATGTACTCCTAAGCGCCCCAAGGTGATTTTTCACTGACATGGTACCACATTGCATATAGGCTTGAGTCTTAGCATAACTGTCTCATGCGCTTGCTAATTGTTTATTATGAAATTGAGGTGTTATTATGTCTTGATCAGAGCGTGTGATTCTTGTGTGATGTGATTGATGATTGAAAAGTGTGATTGATGGATGAAAAGTGAACTTTGAATGACAAAGTGGTGGAATTACGTGAATTACATGTAAGTAAGTTTTATTTGGTTTATATGATATGTATATCTAGTTGTCTTGTTTCTCTATTAGTTAGGAATGTGATAACTCACTCTCGGTTTGCTATTTGTGTTTGGATCCTGTGATGATCTTGAACTTTGTGCACGGGGGAGCAGATGACTACGTGAACTGCTTTAAGGAATTTTGTGCTGAAGGAGGTCGGGACACAACGCTCTGATAAGATGTGACATTGGGATATAAGTTTTTATATTAATTTTATGATGTTAGTCTATTTTATTTCACCTCACTGATTTAACAAAATATTTTTGTAAATTTTGACGGCCTTATTTCGAGTCAAATTTGTTTTTAATAAGTTTTATTTGGTAATTGAAGTGAATGTGAACCTTTTACCCATGTGATTTTGTTTACCAATATATATATATATATATATATATATATATATGTCGGGGTAGAGGGTGTCACAATGTCAATATATGCTTGAGCAGACACCAAAAATATGGAAGTGAGAAGTACAGAACAAATAAATCAAGTTGTAAGAATAAGTAAAATAGCTTTAACTTATCGGTTTGGTTTCTCATAGATATCATATTGTTTCATAAAGGCAGCCACCATTCACTAGCATATATGATTACCCTCAAAATATAAAGCATTGTAACCAATTTTATGCATAAAAGTTTTCAATCATATGATAACAATCAGAGCTTCTTGCAAAACCCAATGAGCACAACAACAATAATATTAATTGAATTCCAGCCACATAACCTTACCTCCTTGTTTTGTTGGTCAACACGGTTTTCTTCGGTTGTCAAGCTTAACTTCTCACTTATTCTCAATAAAGAGTCTGTACCTACTTGTGATTTGATTTGTTCTTTGGCTACCATGCTCTTATAATAGTCAAGATTCTGACTATCATCATTAATATGTTTTATCTTGCTCTCAACCATCTCTTGATATGATCTCATTTCAAACTTCAATTTTGTCTTTCCTAGAGAATATACATGTATCAGAACTTTCATTTAAAATATTAAATGATTGCCAAACAAGAGAAGAAACGCAAAAATAACACAAGTTTCCCTCTCTTTTCCTAAAGAGAATAGACGATTGCCAACTAAGAATTACTAGACTACCAAACTCTAAGAAAAGTAGAGCTTCCATATTCAAGTTGATCACCAATTATCTCAATAAGAAAAAAATTGTATAGGAAAACTGATTAAGAGAAGAAAAAAAAATTACTTCTAGAGTGCTTGTTGAAAATATCCAAATCTTCTTTAGAAGCCAAGTAACCATAAAGTTGGCGCTTCCCACCTGGGAGAAATGGATTCTGATAGCAATCCCAAGCCTCCCTATCTATTCCTTGCTCTTTAAAATGCTTGTGGAGCCGCAAGGCTTCTAGATAACCTATCGTGGATTCCTCAAATATTAAGGCACTCATCCCTCGGTGCCCTTGTGGACCATACGAGTGTCGAGCCTTCAATGCAGCATAGTCACAGAAGCAATCAAGGAGTTCTTGGTTCCCCATTCCATTCCACTACAATTATTATAAACTTATGCTACCGATAATTTTTCTTGAGAATCCGATTAAAGTACAATACCTGTCATTACACTGAAAACCAACAGCATGAATACTCAAGTTTTGTCCTTGGTGATCTTTCTTACAGGCATCCCAATAATTGAACATATACATTTTGCCCTTTGTTAGACCGAGTTAAACTAAGGAACGACAGCTTAAGTATTTTGAAAATGCAAAGATAAAAAAAGCTGAGGTTTAAAAAGTCAGAGACAAAAACAAAAACAAAAACTCAAGAATTTTATAGGAATGAAAAACTCTGTTAACTAAAATTTTTTCAACTAAGTTGAATTTAAATTAAAGAGGAATCATGAATTTTACTTGGGGGCTGGGGCCGCATGGGCGTTTTCTTTTCCCAAAGGAAATGTTGAGCTGTTATTGCGGTGCTTGGTAGGTCAATGCAATGGAGAAAATTTGCAAACCTTAACTAAATTGACAATAATAATATTCTATCAAGTAACTATTATTTATTTCAAATATTTTAACAAATGGGATGTTTGTGCTACATTTTCATATAGAAAAGTATAGCTGGACCCCCTTATATTTTTGTTTCCCTATTATCCAGTCAAGATATTTTTGGTTTGGCATTTTGAATTGGTCTTGTTTGATGTGTGCGCCACAATCCTTTACCAGCTACTAATTATTTTGTTTTCTTGGATTGGATATGACTTTGAAGCAAGTCTGCTTTTTTGTCCTTTTCATTAGTAAACTCTCTTTTGAACCATTGCTGCATACTACAAGCCATCAAACAGGGCATTTCTTTGACTTTACTCTACTCCTAGTTGAAAGTTGTTTTGCTTTACTATAATTGCAAGTAAGGATGTTTTTCGATCATCCTATTATTGCTATTAATACGAACCATTCATTAATTTTGTCAAGAATTAATAAAATAAAATAATATTGATTGATCAAGATAATAGATTTTCCCTCACAAATAAGATTATATGTTTAGTTGAAAAAGTATAGGGACTTTTCAGATTAGAAAAATATCATTAAGAAATGTATCCTTCTGCTCTTGCTACATCCAAAGTGAAAAAAGAAATCTCAGCTCTAGAATCATTAAGAGAGCTTCACAACACATACATTGAGCTAATCAAAGAACAAAAGGATACCAGAGTCAATGGTTGCAATGTCATTTGAGCATATACTTCATCTGTTTCAACATCTGCCTGAAAATTAACACATACTCCAGTTCACTGAGTTTACTGTAAATGTAGGCAATCATACCTCATACATAACTAAAAGGAAAAAGATAGTATACCCATATGCATTGTGACATTATGAAGTTGGCAAATCAACTAGGGTGGCAAGCTAGGGTAATTGGGAATGTGTCCATCAATTTCTCTGTTAGTTGTGGCAGCAACCTGGAATCAACATTCAACATCATAGGCATCTCAGTTTCCATTTATAGAGAATCTATTGAATTGGTTTCAACATAAAGTTTGCAAGAAACCATCCAGTATCTTCTGTATTATGCAAGTTGACACAATCTAGAGTAGAGTAAGTAGTAAAAACAAAAAACAAAAAACCTGCTCATTATGACCTTGAGGGAAGTAAACCACATGAGTCCCTGCAGTTGGTAGGGACACCAAGGGGCCCGTGCATGCATGCCATAGCTCAGAATTCAGACACTTCTTCTCCCCTCCTAACCATCATTGCTCACACATCAATCAAATTATCAAAAAGAGAAAAGGAAAACAAAAAACTCACAAGCATGTCCAATCAAATTATCAAAAAGAGAAAAGGAAAACAAAAAACTCACAAGCATGTCCAAGCAACACAAAAGGGGGTATGAAAGGGACACCTTACATTTATATACAAGTATGAAAAGAAGCCAAACTTAAGAGCATAGAATGTTAGTTCAATTTAAAAAAAATACTAATAAAAAGACAAAAGGAGAGAATTGGAATAGAATGGATACCTTCATGTCCCTGCTGCCCCAACCCTGATGTTGAAAGCTTCATATAATCAAGCTTTACCTTCTTTTGTTTTTCTCCTTTACACAAAGCCACACTAGTACTTATATCAACCAATCACATAAAAACATGAAACCCTAGCTCAAACCAGCCACTACCCTCAATTTGCTTCAAGCCATTGCACAAGCATTCCCCAACATTCTCCTCCACCATGATGATGCCAATGCATTCACTCCATAGTCCACACCCCCCACAAAATACAAAACAACCTTAAAAAAATCAAACACCACCCAAATCCAAAAACCTCAACAGCCCAACAAATTCACTCCCACCTTAGAAACCCCAGAAACAAAACAATCCACCACACTTGCAGAAAATTTTAGGCAAAATTGGGCCGTTAGACTACTTGACCCCTAACATCATGCATCTTGTTATTTAAAGAATTGATATGTTCTTTCTTTGTCATTTCATTATAGTGAGGAGCATCTTGTTGTGCTTCATTACGTGTTAAAGTAGATTAAGTATGGCTAAGTGGGATTGGTTTTCAATTTCAAATGAGATTAGGATATTCTTTGTCTCCTTTTTGCCTTGTAAAATTGTAGGGGTGAGAAAATGTTACTCTAATTTAAGGGAGAGTGTCTTAAGGCTTAAAAATCCGTATGTTTATCTCATTCTAAGAAAATGAGTGGAAATTTAACCTATGATATATTATATATGAGATTTTATTTGTTTATCTAGAATAGTAGTCATACAAAATTAGTTTATGAAATTATAAACATTGATCACATTTTATTTAAAGAACTGTTGATGTTGATATTTGTCTGTAATCGAAATTTACATTTTCATGATGTATACAGGATCATGGCTTCTCCACCTGCCTCGCCTCCTCCTCCTCCTCCTCCTTTAGACGCATCAGCTTCACCGTCTGCCGTGAAGCGCACACGCAAAGCCTCATGCTACGATCCTTGTCTACCAGACCACCTGGTGCTGACAGACCAATGGTCCATGTTGATCCTACTACCGGCAAGGCCGACAGTCCCCACAGGAAGAAATTAATATATTTGGGGATTGTGGTGCGTGATAAGGTGGACATCACGTACAAGAACTGGAAGGAGGTCCCTACTGCTCAGAAGGACTTGATTTGGGAGGATATTCAGGTATTTTTCTTTTCTTATTTGATGTTGTTTAATTAATTGCCAAAAATTACATTATTGTAACAAAAAATAAGTTTATTTGTTATTCTCAGGCGGAATTTGAAATCCCAGAGGCTTCTGACAGTAGGACGAAAATGAAGTTACTTCAGACTGTGGGCGAGAGATGGAGGCAGTTTAAATCAGACCTCACGAGGAAATGGGCCCTTGAAGCCGATCACGACGGTGTGGACGACACTGTCTGTGAGAAATACGGCATAAGCAAGGAAAAATGGGCCCAGTTTTGCCAGACTCGTAGAGACCCTTCTTGGGAGGTATGTTCCTTGCTATTTAAGTTGTTTTCAAAAAACATTAACTTGTTATACTTCATTCTAGCAATTTGAAAGATTATTTTTTTATTTTTGCAGGATGTGCGCAAAAAGGCATAGGCCATCCAGAAACAGAACACTACCCCCCATGTTTTGTCTCGTGGGGGTTATGAATATTTAGAGCAAAAGCTCCTGACTGAGAAGACGAAGAAGAAGTTGGAGGAAGTTGCACAATGAAGTGGAGGATGGGCCACACGAAGAAAACAGGGGAGATGACGACAGAAGCCGCAATGGAAATCGCTGAGAAGATCATAAGTCATTTTCAACTAACCATTAGAATTATATTTCAATATTTTGTGAATGCCATGTACAACTGTGTGTTTTCTGTGCAGGATTCCTTTGAGGAGCAGGCAACACATGGATCCTTCATCCCCATGGACGTCAGGATGTTCTCACTGCCGTTATTGGATGTCCAGAGCACCCTGGATGTGTCCGTGCTGCTGGAGTCGGTGTCACCATCAAGCACTACTTTGGTTCGGCTCCACGGACGTCCTGTAGCTCTTTCTCCCTGCCTCCTGAAGAATTGCAGCAACTGACCCAACAAATCAGGGACCAACTAGAAGAGTCCATTACAGAAAAAGTGACGAGGCATCTCATGGCATTGTTCTGCCAGATGAAGTCCCAGATGCAATCTCAGGGACTTGCACTGCCTCCCGAACCTCTGGTTGGTCCCTTAGGTCCTCGAGTAAGCACAAAGGGGAGTTGTGTTGATCCCTCAGGAAACGATCCTGAGATAGGTGACTCAGATAGGTGCGGCTTGTACATCGAAGTAGATCCTGCCCGCCTGGTTGCCCTGGGGAGAGTTTATGAGGGATCCACTATTGTTCATAACACTCCTTTGTTGCCTGGCCAAGTAAAGGTAAGTGTGGAGGAGGTTATAGATGCAGATGCTTCAGTTCCTGTACCCACTCATGAGGTTTCCTAAGTGGGGTAGGCAATTTAGACCTTCCTTGCTTGGCCGACACATCTGGTCAAGTCTTTATCGCAACAAGTACATTAATCTTACTATATGTTTCTTCTTTTTGAATTAATTCATTCAGCGTGTGATGTGCCATTATTTTCTCCTATTTCTTGATGGAAGCTTGCTTGTGGGACTTCTATGGAGGCTGGATCTTTGAGCTTCAATGGGATCCTTTAATGGTGATTTTCCACCATGGAGATGCAGCGGAAGACAAAGGAAAAGAGGTGAGAGGAGGCGCCATCCATTAAGGAATAAGCCATGGAAGAAGGAGCTTCACCACCAAGATGAGCCTTAGATAAGAAGCTTGGAGAGGATGCTTCAATGGAGGAAAAGAAAGAGGGAGAGAAAGAGAGAGGGGGGAGCACGAAATTGAAGGAAGAAAAAGGGAGAGAAGTTGAACTTTGAGTTGTGTCTCACAAGACCCTCATTCATCAAAGTTACAACAAGTGTTACACATGCTTCTATTTATAGACTAGGTAGCTTCCTTGAGAAGCTTTCTTGAGAAAACTTCCTTGAGAAGCTTCTTTGAGAAAACTTCATTGAGAAGCTAGAGCTTAGCTACACACACCCCTCTAATAACTAAGCTCACCTCCTTGAGAAGCTTCCTTGAGAAGATTCCTAAAGAAGCTAGAGCTTAGCTACACACAACCCTTATAATAGCTAAGCTGACCGCATGCCAAAATACATGAAAATAAAAAAAAAAGTCCTTATTGCAAAGACTACTCAAAATGCCATGAAATACAAGGCTAAAACCCTATAATACTAGAATGGCCAAAATACAAGGCCCAAAAGAAGGAAAAACCAATTCTAACATTTACAAAGAAGAATGGGTCCAACCTTGACCCATGGGCTCAAAAATCTACCCTAAGGTTCATGAGAACCCTAGGGCCTTCTTTAGTAGCTCTAGCCCAAGCCTCTTGGAGTCTTCTATCCAATACCTTAGGGGGGTAGGATTGCATCATTTCTTAACCCTTTTTGCACCATTTTAAGTACTGATTAATTTTAATTGTCAAATTAATTAGGCAGTTTTATTATTTGGGCCCATTCAGCTAATTTGATGTTTTTAATCTAATTTCAGGAATTAATGAAGCATTGGACTTGGATTTGAAGAGGACAAACTATTTTATTCTACAAAATTAGATCTTATCTTATCTTATCTTATCTAGATATTATTTAGATTTGATCTGATCTATATATTATTTCATCTAGATCTTATCTTATCTAGATTTGATTTTATTTATGGGCTTGGATTTAAAACAAATTTGTAAGCTTTGGGGCTGGAAAACTATATAACAGCACCAAGGTTCTAGTTTAGGCTCTCTCTTCTCTCTCCCCTATTTTCGTTTTTTTAGTTTTAGGTTTTTCTTTGAGACATTTTTTTTTCGTTTTGCAATTCCAGTAGCAATAAAATTTCGTTCTTCAATTTATAAGTTCGTTATCTATTTTGCAATCTCCACCTCGTGAGAGGACTCTAAGGGAGATGGCTGCACCTGATTTCACTTATGAAAGCTTGTGCATTCAATATCCTTATGAGAGTGTTCCATATGTTCTCAAGACTGGACTAATACATTTGCTGCCCAAGTTTCATGGTCTTGCAGGTGAAGATCCTCTCAAGCATCTTAAGGAGTTCCATATTGTTTGTTCCACCATGAAGCCCCCTGATGTCCAGGAAGATCATATCTTTCTAAAGGCTTTTCCTCATTCTCTGGAGGGAGTGGAAACAGATTGGTTATACTACCTTGCTCTCAGGTCCATTTTTAGCTGGGATGACTTTAAGAGGGTGTTCTTGGAGAAATTTTTCCCTGCATCTAGGACCACTGCCATCAGAACAGACATTTCATGCATCAGGCAACTTAGTGGAGAAAGCTTGTATGAGTACTGGGAAAGGTTCAAGAAATTGTGTGCAAGCTGTCCTTACCACCAGATTTCTCAGCAACTCCTTCTGCAGTATTTCTATGAGGGACTTAGCAACATGGAGAGGAGTATGATTGATGCTGCCAGTGGTGGAGCCCTTGGTGATATGACTCCTGCTGAGACTAGGAATTTGATTGAGAAGATGGCTTCCAACTCCCAACAATTCAGTGCAAGAAATGATGCTATTTTTGTTAGAGGAGTCCATTAGGTGGCCACAGATTCATCTTCATCTACTAAAAATAAAAAGCTTAAAGGAAAATTTGATGCCTTGGTCAACCTAGTAACTCAGCTTGCCATGAATCAGAAATCTGCACCTGTCGCCAGACTCTGTGGTTTATGCTCCTCTGCCAACCACCACACAGATCTTTGCCCTTCTGTGCAACAATCTGAAGCAATTGAACAGCCTAAAGCTTATGCTGCAAACATCTACAACAGACCTCCTCAACCTCAGCAGCAAAATCAGCCACAACAGAATAATTATGACCTCTCCAGCAACAGGTACAATCCCGGGTGGAGGATTCATCTCAACCTTAGATGGTCGAATCCTTCACAACAGCAGCAACAACAACAACAACAACAACAACAACATACTTATTTTCAGAATGTTGCTGGCCCAAGCAGACCATACGTTCCTCCACCAATCCAGCAGCAACAGCCCCAGAAACAACAAACAGTTGAGGCTCCTCCGCAATCTTCCCTTGAAGAACTTGTGAGGCAAATGATTATGCAAAACATGCAGTTTCAACAAGAGACCAGAGCCTCCATTCAGAGCTTAACTAATCAGATGGGACAATTGGCTACACAGTTAAATCAACAACAGTCCCAGAATTCTGATAGATTACCTTCTCAATCCGTCCAAAATCACAAAAATGTGAGTGCCATTACATTGAGGTTGGGAAAGCAGGGTCAAGGACCTCAACCTGCAACATCCTCCTCATCCGCAAATGAACCTGCCCAACCTCACTCTACTCCAGAAAAAGATGATGACAAAAATTTAAAGAGTAAGTTACCTAACAATTTGTATGCAGGTGAATCTAAAGAGAAGCAGCATATCCCTGGTAATTCTGATTTACAGAAGCAGCATATCCCTCTTTCATTCCTTCCAAGAGCAATTTCCAACAAAAAAAATAGAAGAGGCAGAGAAGGAGATCTTGGAAACATTTAGAAAAGTAGAGGTAAACATACCTCTGCTGGATGCAATAAAGCAAATTCCAAGATATGCTAAATTCTTGAAGGAGCTGTGCACTAATAAGGGGAAGCTTAAAGGAAGTGAAAGAATTAGTATGGGCAGAAATGTCTCCGCATTGATTGGTAAATCTGTTCCCCAAATCCCTGAAAAATGTAAAGATCCAGGTACATTCAGCATACCTTGTATTATAGGGAACAATAAGTTTGACAATGCCATGCTAGATTTAGGAGCTTCTGTTGGTGTTATGCCTCTGTCTATTTTTAATTCTCTATCTCTAGGTCCTTTGCAGTCAACTGATGTGGTAATTCATTTAGCTAATAGAAGTGTTGCCTACCCTACTGGTTTCATAGAGGATGTCTTAGTTAGAGTTGGTGAACTGATTTTCCCTGTTGATTTTTATATTCTGAATATGGAGGAGGGATTTTCTAAAGGGTCAATTCCCATCATTCTAGGCAGACCTTTTATGAAAACTGCTAGAACTAAGATAGATGTATATGCAGGCACACTATCTATGGAGTTTGGTGATATAACTTTTCATTTTAATATTCTTGATGCTATGAAACACCCATCTGAAGATCTTTTTGTATTTCGTGTTGAAATAATTGACCATATTGTTGATGAATACATGACTGATCTTCATTCTAATCTGCATGCCTGTCACTCTTCATGCATTGAATCTAAAATTGTACTTGATCATATGCCTGAATTTGATGCTGAGAGTGAATCTGAATTTGATATTGATTACATGTCTGGTGATGTTCGACCTCTTGAGATTGATTTTATAGAGTCAGATATAACTAACCATGTTTCAGTAAGTACACATACCTCTGACTTTCTTTATGAGGTACAGGCTGAGAAACCATCTCTTTCTACCACTATCCAGCCGCCCATACCAGAATTGAAGCCTCTGCCATCAAATTTAAAATATTCTTACTTGGATGATAGCAAAAGTTTTCCAATAATTATATCTGCCTCCCTTGCCAATGAGCAAGAGGAGAAGCTGTTATCAATTCTCAAGAAGCATAAGAAGGCTATAGGCTGGACCCTGGCGGACATTCTTGGTATTAGCCCATCCACATGTATGCCTCGAATAAATTTTGAAGATAGAGCTAAACCAGTAGGACAGCCACAGAGAAGACTCAACCCGGTGATTCTTGATGTAGTGAAGAAGGAGGTCACCAAGCTTTTGCAAGCTGGAATCATTTATCCTATCTCCGACAGCCAATGGGTGAGTCCCGTCCAGGTAGTTCCGAAGAAGACCGGCCTCACCGTGATAAAAAATGAGAAGGAGGAGTTGATTCCTACTCGGGTGTAGAACAGTTGGAGAGTCTGCATTGACTATAGGAGGCTGAACCAGGTGACCAAAAAGGACCATTTTCCCCTGCCATTCATTGACCAGATGCTTGAATGCCTGGCAAGTAAATCTCACTATTGTTTCCTTGATGGTTTTTCTGGTTATATGCAAATCACTATTGCTCCTGAGGATCAGGAAAAGACCACATTCACCTGCCCCTTCGGCACTTTTGCCTATAGGAGGATGCCTTTCGGCCTGTGCAATGCCCCTGGTACCTTCCAGCGGTGCATGATTAGTATTTTTAGTGATTTTTTAGAAAATTGCATAAAGGTGTTTATGGATGATTTCACTGTATATAGATCCTCTTTAGATGTTTGTTTGGATAGTCTGGAAAAAGTTTTGAATAGATGCACTGGAACTAACCTTGTTCTAAATTTTGAAAAATGTCATTTTATGGTTGAGCAAGGTATAGTGTTAGGCCACATTATTTCCAGAAAGGGCATTGAAGTAGATCCTGCAAAAATTTCTATTATTTCACAATTTCCTTACCCCTCTTGCGTGCGAGAGGTGCGATCTTTTCTTGGTCATGCAGGATTCTACAAGCGCTTTATAAGAGATTTTAGCAAGGTAGCCCTTCCACTATCCAACTTGTTGCAAAAGGAGGCACCATATTGGACAACCCCATTTGAGCTAATGTGTGATGCATCCAATTACACATTGGGGGTTGTCCTTGCTCCAAAGACTTCCTTACTCCACCCTACTTTTCCTCCACCATGACTTAGGGAGTTTTTCTTTTCCTATCTCCTTCTTTACTTTTATTACATTTGTCCGATTCTATTTCCCCTTCCCTTAAAGAATTTTGGGACTTTTAGATTTTTTTTGGAAAAAATTTTTTTTTTTTTGGGGGGGGGGGGGGGGGGGGGTTATGTTTCATTGGAAGATATGATTTTTGGCCATGCTTGATGTATATATATATTGCCTAGTTCTTGCTTTAATCTTCGATTTCGTACTGTTCAATCTAAAAAAAATCAAAAAAAAAAATCAGTTTCTGCAAATTCTTCAATTTCGTACTATTCAATAAAAAAAAGAATAAGAAGAAAAGAAGTGAAGTTGAATAAATGAGGTCTTGTTATGAGGACGTGATTTGGGAGCCTTGGTTGATTTTGTTGATATTAGAGGGTTTGGGTTTACTACTTGTGCTTAATTTCCACTTATTCCCCAAGGTTCTAGTTTAGGCTCTCTCTTCTCTCTCCCTTATTTTCATTTTTTTAGTTTTAGGTTTTTCTTTGAGACATTTGTTTTCGTTTTGCAATTCCAGTAGCAATAAAATTTCGTTCTTCAATTTATAAGTTCGTTATATATTGATTAATGGAAGGCTAAGTCCCCAGCGTTGCTTTCTCTTGAGAATCAAGTGCAGTTCTCTTTGAGGTTCTATTATTACTGTCAAATTTTGTTCAGTTTTTCCTCTTCACTAATTACTCTAAATTTGTTGCTATTAATTCATGCATGCTTAGTGCTTGATTAATTGTCTCTACGCTTAATTTACGTTCATGCTTAATGATCGTTTATGAGTAATTGGTGTATGTGTTTCTTAATCACATAATGAATGCCTTATGTTAAATTTCGCTTAGTAATTTAATTTAGGGTTGGATTAAGTGGTTAAACTGATAAAGGATAAATTCTCGCAACCTAGGATAAGAGACTTGCTTGTGAATCAAGAGGAAGCAACGTATTTTAATTTTGATATTTTTCTAATTCAATTTTAGTCGCTATTTAATTTACAAAAGCAAACAACCCCCCCCCCCCCCCAATTTGTTACTATTTCCTACTATCTGTTATGAACATTTGGTTTATCATTGCTCGTTAGGAAACGACCTAGGATCACTTCCTAGTTACTATATTTTAATGTATATTTGATTCGTGTACGGCCTCGATCAGCGTGCCTCAAATTAGGCCATTTAATTTTGTTTCATGAACAGGCAGCAGTGTCTCCGGCAAAACCACCTCAGAAGCCCGATCCAGAGGTTGATGATCCGCTTTATCTGATGACATTGACCATCCCACAGCTTTTCTTGAGGCCTTATCAGGTTACATGGGATGCCACTGTGTTTGGGGTCTTTAATCCAGACTTCCCGCTCTACATAAAGCACGAAGACCTCTCAAAAATCCCATGCGGTGGTCAATGTCTCAACATATTAGTGTTACAGTCGTGGATTCTGTAAGTCATTTTACATTACTTTTAATTACCTAAGTTATTGCTTTCAACTCATAAATATTTAACTTTGACTTAACATAAACAGGCATCTGACTGAAACAAGTATGCAAGCGGGGAATTCTGATATGTATGGATGATGTGTCATCATTTTCTCATATTTCTTAACCCTTTTTGACACCATTTTAATTACTGATTAACCTTAATTGTCAAATAAATTATGCAATTTTATCATTTGGGCCTACTGGATTAATTTTGTGTTTTTAATTTAATTTCAGGAGAATTATATGCAATTGGACTTTAATCCAGAATTGGGCTTGGGCTTGAATCCATAATTGGGCTTGGACTTGAAGAGAGCAGACTATTTTATTCTACCAAATCGTATCTTATCTAGATTTTATCTTATCTAGATATTATTTAGATTTGACCTCATCTAGATATTATTTCATCTAGATCTTATCTTATCTAGATATTATTTAGATTTGATCTCATCTAGATCTTATCTTATCTTATCTAGATTTGATCTCATCTAGATATTATTTCATCTAGATCTAATCTTATCTTATCTAGATTTTATGTCATCTAGATATTATTTCATCTAGATCTTATCGTATCTTATTTACATTTATTTTATTTATGGGCTTGGATTTAAAACAGATTTGTAAGCTTTGGGGCTGAGAACTATATAACAGCACCAAGGTTCTAGTATTAGGCTTTCTCTCTCTCTCCTTTTTCGTTTTAGTTTTAGAGTGTTATTCTCAATTTGTTTTAGTCTCTTTTTCGTTTTGGAAGAATAATTCTAGTTTTATTCGTTTTCTACTGATTAATGGAAAGCTAAATCTCCAGCATTGTTTTCTCTTGAGGATCAAGCACAGCTCTCTATGAGGTTCTATTATTACTACTAAATTTTGATCAGTTTTTCCTCTTCATCAATTACTCTGTATTTGTTGCTATTAATCTATGCATGCTTAGTGCTTGATTAATTGTCTCTGTGCTTAATTTACGTTCATGCTTAATGATCGTTCATGATTAATTGGTGTATGTGTTGCTTAATCACATACTGAATGCCTTATGTTAAATTTTGCTTAGTAATTTAATTTAGGGTTGGATTAAGTGGTTGAACTGATAAAGGATAAATTCTTGCAACCTAGGATAAGAGACTTTCTTGTGAATCAAGGGGAAGCAACGTGTTTTAATTCTGATATTTTCTAATTCAATTTTACTCGCTGTTTTATTTACAAAGACAAACAAACCCGCCCCCCCCCCCAATTCGTTACTGTTTTATTACTATCTATTATGAACGTTTGGTTGACCATTGCTCGTTGAGAGATGACCTAGGATCACTTCCTAGATAGTGCATTTTTAATGTTTATTTGATTCGGGTACAACCTCGATCAATGGATTCCTCGAGCCACAGTCCATTCAGAGGTCTGAGCAATCGCAGTTTGAGTCAGAAAGTTACATAAAGAGTTGGATGCAGAGATCAAAACACGATGTCTATCTTGGAGCCTACCTGAATGGGTAAGTCACACAAAATAACTGAATTAAATTAATGTTTTCTAATATACTAACCCATATTCATCCCCATTGTGCCCAACGAACACCTAGTTGTCTGGTTTTGTTCATTGCATAACAGGCCAGACAACTACCTTAAATGGATAATTAACAGGTGAGTATTCTTTTCAATGCATTTGCATTCAAAAACCTCAACAACACCACTTTTTAATTGTTACTCGCATGGAACAGTGCTTTAAAAGGTCTTGATGATGCTCCACAGCCTAAATCAAAGGCTCCCGCTAGGTGGATTGTCGTCAAGGTACGTCATTTACATAAAACTTCCACTTATATATATTTCTTATGTGTCTGTACACTAATTGTTTAATTAATATCCAAATCTCATTATGTATTTAGTGTAATAGACAAAAAGGAAATACTGAGTGCAACAACTATATCATGCACTGGATGTCCACCATCATTTTAGGAAGTTTTAGGAATAATTGGGAAGCGGTACGTTTATTTCAAACAAATTCAATTTTTTTTTTATAATTTGTATTACATTATTAACTTATTATCATTTATTTCATCATGCAGTATTTTAACGATCCTAGACCATTGGAGCCAGAGAGATTATAGGTGTTGCGGATCCAGTGGGCACAGTATTATCTCTGACTTAGAGATCAGACCTAGGATTTAGGGACATTAAGTTTAGCTTAGTTTACGTTGGTTTAACATTTTTGACATTTCCTATGTAATTTGAACATTAAATTCATTTGTTGATCATTGTTTATGATAAATCAATTATTCCTATGTAATTTTGGGTTTATTGTAAGAACAGAAAGTTTATATAAAAAAAAACTAGACAACAACATCGATTATTAACAAAAACCGATGTTAATATAGTGAACAACATCAATTATTTACAAAAACCGATGTCAACATACACCTTAACATCGGTTATGTAAATAACTGATATTGATATACAAACTTTAACATCGGTTATTTATACATAACCGATGTTAACATTTGTACTTTAACATTGATTTTTTATACATAATCGATGTTATATATAAAGAATTACAGCAAAATAAGTGTATGCATCATGAACGTTGACATCGGTTTTGCTAGAAAACCGATGTTAATATATTGCATTAACATCGGTTTTAATACAAAACCGATGTGAATATATAACATTAACATCGGTTTTACTAGAAAACCGATGTCAAGGTTCATCATGCATACACTTATTTTGCTGTAGTTCTTTCTGTATAACATCGGGTATTAAGAAAAATGATGTTATTGTTTTTATGTTAACATTGGTTTTGAAAGACCGATGTTAGCAATAATACATTCAACATCGGTTTTATAACCGATGTAGAATGTCGTAAATAACCGATGTTGAAAGTGTATTTTCTAATAGTGTGAAAACTATTTATCAATGAGGAGTGATTTTGACATTACTTGTAATTATAACCAATGTAAGAAAAGAGACTTTTTACATCAGTTTAAACCATAAGTGATGTAAAAAGTTACTTTTTTACATTGGTTATAATTACAACCAATGTGAAAAGTCGTTTTCTACATCGGTTATACTTACAACCGATGTTAAAAGTCAAAATCACCCATCATTGTTAAATAGTTTTCAAACTACACTAGCTTGTTATATACTTTTACGAATCCACCTGGTTTGTAAAATAGTCAAGGATCCACATCTCGGTTTGGATGATTGAGGGATATTGGTCCTACAACGAGGAGTTCCATGCCGACGGCAGTTGACTCATGATCTAGGCAAGTGTATCTAATCTATGTGTAGTAAGAAATGACAAGTATAAGAGTATCGTATCCACAATGACTTGTATAATATCTAGGAAATTGAACAATAATTGTTATCTAAAGCCACTACTAGAAAAATGACATTTAGTGATTGAATATTTTTAGTCGCAATTAGCAACCGAAATAGAGACCGAGAAGGTTCAGGCGCAACCTACCACCGAAGTTGTGACCGAATTTAATTCTTGTGACTAACTTGCATCAACAACTGAATTAGTTACTGAAATGAAGTGTCGCTGAAATCTTCGGTGACTATTTCGGTTGCAATATATCTATAAATTCAAAATTATTATAGCAACCACATTAGCAACCGAAAGCGACTTGAAGATAGCGACCAAAACATTTTCGGTCGCTATAAGATAACAATTTTTTAGGTTTTTGATCGACCAAATGTTTTTATTAAAAAAAATAAGAAACTAAATTTTTAGTTTATTATAAATCATAATAAATATATAATATGCTTAAATATATTTTATATTTGAAAATTATTGAAATTGATATATTAGTAATATTTTTAAATTAATAAACCAATATTTATAATATTTTGTAAATCATAATAAATATATGATTTTTTAATTATATTGTGATATAGATAAAAATTACTTTCAATAAAACATATTCATAAATATTTTTAAAAATAGAACATACAGTAATTTTATTTAATTACATATCTTTACAATATAATTTAATTTTTTAATATAGGTAAAAAATAGTATTAAATCATATATATAAATATTTTAACATATAATAAAATATTGTCATTTTATGAAATTATAATTTATATAAAAAATATACATTAAAGATAAAACTTATATTATATCTTTGTTGTATCATATAATTTTTGAATAATGTGATAAAAATACATAAGATTATAAAAATATAATATATAAAATATAAATAAAGCTTATATAAGTATATATTTTCTAATTTATGCAAAAATATAATTTAATCTTATATCAGTGAATTTTGAAATATAAGGAGACTCAGATAGTGAATTAAAAAATAGGGAGACTGATTTGATGAAATAGGCAAAATAAGGAAACCTTTTTTTCAATTAAGCCTTGATTTTACATTTTTACTAACAAAGGCCCAATAATGATTTATTAAGATTCATTGTGTAACTTATGCATTCACTACTTTTCAATATGACTTTAGTGTAACATATATACTATTGATTGATTGAAACTCAATAAGACCGAATGAAGACCCAATATCACTTTAATGTAATATATACACTAATGATTGATTGAAACCTAATCAAGATCCAATATATGACTTTAGTTTAATATATACACTAATGATTCATTGAAACTCAATAAGGTCCAATATGAACTTAGTGTAACATATACACTAACCAAAGCTTAATAATTAATTAAAAATTACTAGTGTGTGTTCCCGTATGATGCACAAGTTGATAAATTAATATTTTTCATTTTCTTAAAATTAATTTAAGATTAAATATATTTTTAAAAGATAGTAAAATTAATTATATTATGAGAAAAAAGTCACGCATTGACATATATAAATGTGTATTATACTCTCACTTTTTTTTAACATACCACTCTTTTTTTTAGATACCACTCTCAGTTGATTATGTAAAAGAGTTAAGCTCAAGTTTTTTTTTAATTTCATATATTACATGTTAAGCTCATTTTTTTAATTATCTTGTATAAAAATATTTATTAAATATTATAATGATAAAGTTATAAATTAATTTAAGAAAAAGTAATAAAGATTGTTAGTGCTTAGCTTTACTGAGCTTTAAAAGATTGGCTAAAATTTTGTTAAAACATAAGCACTTAGACAATGAAGGAAAGCTGGAGTTGCTGCACATGATGTCCAACGTTATGTCAAGGAATCAGATTGGGCTGCACAATGCACAAGGCAAGATAAAATGTCAAATGAAGAATTGAAGCTGCAGGATCCACGATGTCGGATACGATGTCCAGGACATCTTGCCCGAAAATACTGGACACATAAATCTGTTATATCTTTAACAGATTAATGTGCAGTTAGCAACAGATTTGGCGATCTATCTTTAGGAACGAATTAAAAGATAATTAAAGTTCGAATTACAAACTTGAATAGTTCGTTCAGGGATTAAAGATTAAAGATAAAAAACTAAAAGATCAAGCTTTACCTCTTAGATCTTTAAGTGCAGATTTTCAGGAAAATGATAGATCTCATCCAGCGCAAGTTGTTGCAGCCCATATACGCACACTGCTATATAAACATGAAGGCTGCACGAGTTCTGTACCAAGTCCGGGATTGAAGAGTTATTTTGTGAGTTTTGGGACTTGAGTGTTTTGTGAGCCACCTTGATGTTACCCTAACATCAAGTGTTGGACCTGAGTGTGTAGAGTTGATCTCTATTGTTCAGAGAGCAATCTCTGGTGTGTATTTGATTTAATTGTAAACACGGGAGAGTGATTGAGAGGGAGTGAGAGGGGTTCTCATATCTAAGAGTGGCTCTTAGGTAGAGGTTGCACGGGTAGTGGTTAGGTGAGAAGGTTGTAAATAGTGGCTGTTAGATCTTCGAACTAACACTATTTTAGTGGATTTCCTCCCTGGCTTGGTAGCCCCCAGATGTAGGTGACGTTGCACCGAACTGGGTTAACAATTCTCTTGTGTTATTTACTTGTTTAATCTGTTCATACGGTCATATACAATCTGCATGTTCTAAACGCGATGTCGTGACATCCTGTACGACATCTGTCCCCAGTATCAGAATTTCAATTGGTATCAGAGCAG
The DNA here is from genome assembly GCF_000004515.6 of Glycine max. NCBI lineage: Eukaryota > Viridiplantae > Streptophyta > Magnoliopsida > Fabales > Fabaceae > Glycine > Glycine max. Next base: position 11,944,513 of record NC_038255.2, read on the forward strand.
GCACTCGAAATCACTGAGTGAGATCTAGGGAGATAAATTCTGATGAACATGGAAAAAGAAGGAGGACCAGTGAACAGACCACCAATTCTGGATGGAACCAACTATGAATACTGGAAAGCAAGGATGGTGGCCTTCCTCAAATCACTGGATAGCAGAACCTGGAAAGCTGTCATCAAAGGCTGGGAACATCCCAAGATGCTGGACACAGAAGGAAAGCCCACTGATGGATTGAAGCCAGAAGAAGACTGGACAAAAGAAGAAGACGAATTGGCACTTGGAAACTCCAAAGCCTTGAATGCTCTATTCAATGGAGTTGACAAGAATATCTTCAGACTGATCAACACATGCACTGTGGCCAAGGATGCATGGGAGATCCTGAAAACCACTCATGAAGGAACCTCCAAAGTGAAGATGTCCAGATTGCAACTATTGGCTACAAAATTTGAAAATCTGAAGATGAAGGAGGAAGAGTGTATTCATGACTTCCACATGAACATTCTTGAAATTGCCAATGCTTGCACTGCCTTGGGAGAAAGGATGACAGATGAAAAGCTGGTGAGAAAGATCCTCAGATCTTTGCCTAAGAGATTTGACATGAAAGTCACTGCAATAGAGGAGGCCCAAGACATTTGCAACATGAGAGTAGATGAACTCATTGGTTCCCTTCAAACCTTTGAGCTAGGACTCTCGGATAGGACTGAAAAGAAGAGCAAGAACCTGGCGTTCGTGTCCAATGATGAAGGAGAAGAAGATGAGTATGACCTGGATACTGATGAAGGTCTGATTAATGCAGTTGTGCTCCTTGGAAAACAGTTCAACAAAGTGCTGAACAGAATGGACAGGAGGCAGAAACCACATGTCCGGAACATCCCTTTCGACATCAGGAAAGGTAGTGAATACCAGAAAAGGTCAGATGAAAAGCCCAGTCACAGCAAAGGAGTTCAATGCCATGGGTGTGAAGGCTATGGACACATCAAAGCTGAATGTCCCACTCATCTCAAGAAGCAGAGGAAAGGACTTTCTGTATGTCGGTCTGATGATACAGAGAGTAAACAAGAAAGTGATTCTGACAGAGATGTGAATGCACTCACTGGGAGATTTGAATCTGCTGAAGATTCAAGTGATACAGATAGTGAAATCACTTTTGATGAGCTTGCTATATCCTATAGAGAACTATGCATCAAAAGTGAGAAGATTCTTCAGCAAGAAGCACAACTAAAGAAGGTCATTGCAAATCTGAAGGCTGAAAAGGAGGCACATGAAGAGGAAATCTCTGAACTTAAAGGAGAAATTGGTTTTCTGAACTCTAAACTGGAAAACATGACAAAATCAATAAAGATGCTGAATAAAGGCTCAGATTTGCTTGATGAGGTGCTACAACTTGGGAAGAATGGTGGAAACCAGAGAGGACTTGGATTTAATCATAAATCTGCTGGCAGAATGACCATGACAGAATTTGTTCCTGCCAAAAACAGCACTGGAGCCACGATGTCACAACATCGGTCTCGACATCATGGAACGCAGCAGAAAAAGAGCAAAAGAATGAAGTGGAAGTGTCACTACTGTGGCAAGTATGGTCACATAAAGCCCTTTTGCTATCATTTACATGGCCATCCACATCATGGAACTCAAGGTAGCAGCAGTGGAAGGAAGATGATGTGGGTTCCAAAACACAAGACTGTTAGTCTTGTTGTTCATACTTCACTTAGAGCATCAGCTAAGGAAGATTGGTACCTAGATAGCGACTGTTCCAGACACATGACAGGAGTTAAAGAATTCCTGGTGAACATTGAACCTTGCTCCACTAGCTATGTGACATTTGGAGATGGCTCTAAAGGAAAGATCACTGGAATGGGAAAGCTAGTCCATGATGGACTTCCTAGTCTGAACAAAGTACTGCCGGTGAAGGGACTGACTGCGAACTTGATCAGCATCAGTCAGTTGTGTGATGAAGGATTCAATGTAAACTTCACAAAGTCAGAATGCTTGGTGACAAATGAGAAGAGTGAAGTCCTAATGAAGGGCAGCAGATCAAAGGACAACTGTTACCTATGGACACCTCAAGATACCAGTTACTCCTCCACATGTCTATTCTCCAAAGAAGATGAAGTCAAAATATGGCATCAAAGATTTGGACATCTGCACTTAAGAGGCATGAAGAAAATCATTGACAAAGGTGCTGTTAGAGGCATTCCCAATCTGAAAATAGAAGAAGGCAGAATCTGTGGTGAATGTCAGATTGGAAAGCAAGTCAAGATGTCCCACCAGAAGCTTCAACATCAGACCACTTCCAGGGTGCTGGAACTACTTCACATGGACTTGATGGGGCCTATGCAAGTTGAAAGCCTTGGAGGAAAGAGGTATGCCTATGTTGTTGTGGATGATTTCTCCAGATTTACCTGGGTCAACTTTATCAGAGAGAAATCAGACACCTTTGAAGTATTCAAAGAATTGAGTCTAAGACTTCAAAGAGAAAAAGACTGTGTCATCAAGAGAATTAGGAGTGACCATGGCAGAGAGTTTGAAAACAACAAGTTTACTGAATTTTGCACATCTGAAGGCATCACTCATGAGTTCTCTGCAGCCATTACACCACAACAAAATGGCATAGTTGAAAGGAAAAACAGGACTTTGCAAGAAGCTGCTAGGGTCATGCTTCATGCCAAAGAACTTCCCTATAATCTCTGGGCTGAAGCCATGAACACAGCATGCTATATCCACAACAGAGTCACACTTAGAAGAGGGACTCCAACCACACTGTATGAAATCTGGAAAGGGAGGAAGCCAACTGTCAAGCACTTCCACATCTTTGGAAGTCCATGTTACATTTTGGCAGATAGAGAGCAAAGGAGAAAGATGGATCCCAAGAGTGATGCAGGAATATTCTTGGGATACTCTACAAACAGCAGAGCATATAGAGTATTCAATTCCAGAACCAGAACTGTGATGGAATCCATCAATGTGGTTGTTGATGATCTAACTCCAGCAAGAAAGAAGGATGTCGAAGAAGATGTCAGAACATCGGGAGACAATGTAGCAGATACAGCTAAAAGTGCAGAAAATGCAGAAAACTCTGATTCTGCTACAGATGAACCAAACATCGATCAACCTGACAAGAGACCCTCCATTAGAATCCAGAAGATGCACCCCAAGGAGCTGATTATAGGAGATCCAAACAGAGGAGTCACTACAAGATCAAGGGAGATTGAGATTGTCTCCAATTCATGTTTTGTCTCCAAAATTGAGCCCAAGAATGTTAAAGAGGCACTGACTGATGAGTTCTGGATCAATGCTATGCAAGAAGAATTGGAGCAATTCAAAAGGAATGAAGTTTGGGAGCTAGTTCCTAGACCCGAGGGAACTAATGTGATTGGCACCAAGTGGATCTTCAAGAACAAAACCAATGAAGAAGGTGTTATAACTAGAAACAAGGCCAGACTTGTTGCTCAAGGCTACACTCAGATTGAAGGTGTAGACTTTGATGAAACTTTCGCCCCTGTTGCTAGACTTGAGTCCATCAGATTGTTACTTGGTGTAGCTTGCATCCTCAAATTCAAGCTGTACCAGATGGATGTGAAGAGCGCGTTTCTGAATGGATACCTGAATGAAGAAGCCTATGTGGAGCAGCCAAAGGGATTTGTAGATCCAACTCATCCAGATCATGTATACAGGCTCAAGAAGGCTCTCTATGGATTGAAGCAAGCTCCAAGAGCTTGGTATGAAAGGCTAACAGAGTTCCTTACTCAGCAAGGGTATAGGAAGGGAGGAATTGACAAGACTCTCTTTGTCAAACAAGATGCTGAAAACTTGATGATAGCACAGATATATGTTGATGACATTGTGTTTGGAGGGATGTCGAATGAGATGCTTCGACATTTTGTCCAACAGATGCAATCTGAATTTGAGATGAGTCTTGTTGGAGAGCTGACTTATTTTCTGGGACTCCAAGTGAAGCAGATGGAAGACTCCATATTCCTCTCACAAAGCAAGTATGCAAAGAACATTGTCAAGAAGTTTGGAATGGAAAATGCCAGCCATAAAAGAACACCTGCACCTACTCACTTGAAGCTGACAAAAGATGAAGCTGGCACCAGTGTTGATCAAAGTCTGTACAGAAGCATGATTGGGAGCTTACGAGAATTCTGAAATATGTAAATGGCACCAGTGACTATGGGATTATGTACTGTCATTGTTCAGATTCAATGCTGGTTGGGTATTGTGATGCTGATTGGGCTGGAAGTGCAGATGACAGAAAAAGCACTTCTGGTGGATGTTTCTATTTGGGAAACAATCTTATTTCATGGTTCAGCAAGAAGCAAAACTGCGTGTCCCTATCTACTGCTGAAGCAGAGTATATTGCAGCAGGAAGCAGCTGTTCACAACTAGTTTGGATGAAGCAGATGCTCAAGGAGTACAATGTCGAACAAGATGTCATGACATTGTACTGTGACAACTTGAGTGCTATTAATATTTCTAAAAATCCTGTTCAACACAGCAGAACCAAGCACATTGACATTAGACATCACTATATTAGAGATCTTGTTGATGATAAAGTTATCACACTGGAGCATGTTGACACTGAGGAACAAATAGCAGATATTTTCACAAAGGCATTGGATGCAAATCAGTTTGAAAAACTGAGGGGCAAGCTGGGCATTTGTCTGCTAGAGGATTTATAGCAATTACTTTTATCTGAATGTGCTCAAACGTTAATAGCACATTCACTACTGGGCTAAAACAGATTCGACCGTTGCTTCACACGCCCCTCTACATTCCTCATTCAAATTTATATTTTCGTGGCATTCTCGTTTTCATTAGCATTCCCCAGCACCTCTCAGATTTTCACGAAACCATTTCAAAAGCTCTGCTTCTCCATGGCTACCTCACCGAAAGATACTTCATCTCCTGGTTCACCCTCTGTACCATCATCTCCATCATCCACTAAAGCACCATCAAACCAGGAACAACCTGAATTCCATATCCAACCCATACAAATGATTCCTGGTCAAGCCCCTGTTCCTGAGAAACTGGTTCCCAAAAGACAACAGGGAGTGAAGATTTCTGAAAACCCTAGCCTTGCAACAAGTCCTAGGGAAGTAGACCCGGAGATGGATAAGAAGATCCACAGTATTGTGAGTAGCATTCTGAAAAAAGCTTCTGTCCCTGATGCTGATGAAGATGTTCCAACATCCTCCACCCCAAATGAGGAATTTGCTGAGGCCATCTTTTTCTTGAAGCTTCTAAACTTTGTACAAGAATGAAGCTCTGATACCACTTGTTAGACAAGTGGCCTCAGATATCTTAAGAAGGGGGGGTTGAATTAAGATATTCCAAACTTTTTTTCCCTAATTAAAAATCTATCTTACTTTTTACTTAAGTTATGAATTCCCTTAATGACAATCTTCTTAAATATTAATTCAAATGAAGCAACTTGAATATGAATATAAAGCAATAATAAATAAAGGAGATTAAGGGAAGAGAAAATGCAAACTCAGTTTTATACTGGTTCGGCCACACCCTTGTGCCTACGTCCAGTCCCCAAGCAACCCGCTTGAGAGTTCCACTAACTTGTAAATTCCTTTTACAAGTTCTAAACACACAAGGACAACCCTTCCTTTGTGTTTAGAGATCTTTTACAACAAGAGACTCACAGTCTCTTAATCCCTTAGAGAATGAGAAGAAGAAGAGGAACAAATCTCTCTAGAAAGAGATGGATTTTACAGATTGAGCACTCAATTAATTCCTTAATGAATTGCAATTGAATTGGCCAAGGAATTCTTAAGAGGATAAAATGAATTTGCTCTTTGAGAGGATAAACACTTTGTTGTACTGAAAATCTCTGAGCAATTTCGTGTTTAAGTCACATATATATAGACCATTGGTGGTCATGAGTAAAGCCTTTGAAAAGTTGTGACTCTTGAAATTATTTTTCTGAAATTCCTGTCTGGTAATCGATTACAGAAATTGTGTAATCGATTACAGCTTTTAAAATTTGAATTAAAACGTTTACTAACTGCTGGTAATCGATTACCAAAATTGTGTAATCGATTACAGCTTTTAAAATTTCGAATTCAAATTTTTATAGCTGTTATAAAACGTATTTGGCCACTGGTAATCGATTACATCCTCTGGTAATCGATTACCAGAGAGTAAAACCTTTGAAAAACACTTTTTATTTTAAATCACTTGGCCAAACCTTTGCTAATTCAATTAGGAATTCCCTTCCTAATATTCTAGTGATCATCTTGATGTTGTGACTTGTAATCTTGAAGTATTGTCTTGAATTTTAATCTTGAAAAGCCCATTTGCATCAATTGCAACACATCATCATGATCATCATCAAAACATCAAAGCCAATTGCATCTACAATCTCCCCCTCAACGCAGACTTGCTGTTGAAAGAGAACTGGGAAGAGATGCCTTGGATTGCAAGGAGATCATGGACCTCATCAAGGCTGCTGGACTGCTGAAAACTGTCACCAAGTTGGGAGATTGCTATGAAAGTCTAGTCAGGGAATTCATTGTCAACATTCCCTCTGACATAACAAACAGAAAGAGTGATGATTATCAGAAAGTGTTTGTCAGAGGAAAATGTGTTAGATTCTCCCCTGCTGTAATCAACAAATACCTGGGCAGACCAACTGAAGGAGTGGTGGATATTGCTGTTTCTGAGCATCAAATTGCCAAGGAAATCACTGCCAAACAAGTCCAGCATTGGCCAAAGAAAGGGAAGCTTTCTGCAGGGAAGCTAAGTGTGAAGTATGCAATCCTGCATAGGATTGGCGCTGCAAACTGGGTACCCACCAATCATACTTCCACTGTTGCCACAGGTTTGGGTAAATTTCTGTATGCTGTTGGAACCAAGTCCAAATTTAATTTTGGAAACTATATTTTTGACCAAACTGTTAAGCATTCAGAATCTTTTGCTGTCAAATTACCCATTGCCTTCCCAACTGTATTGTGTGGCATTATGTTGAGTCAACATCCCAATATTTTAAACAACATTGACTCTGTGATGAAGAGAGAATCGGCTCTGTCCCTGCATTACAAACTGTTTGAGGGGACACATGTCCCAGACATTGTCTCGACATCAGGGAAAGCTGCTGCTTCAGGTGCTGTGTCCAAGGATGCTTTGATTGCTGAACTCAAGGACACATGCAAGATGCTGGAAGCAACCATCAAAGCCACCACAGAGAAGAAAATGGAGCTGGAACGCCTGATCAAAAGACTCTCAGACAGTGGCATTGATGATGGTGAAGCAGCTGAGGAAGAAGAAGAAGCCGCTGAGGAAGATGCAGCAGAGGATACAGAATCCGATGATGATGATTCTGAAGCCACCCCATGACCATCAGACCTTTATTTTTGCTTTTACTTTTACTAGTTATTGGTCTGTAATATTTGCACATTAATTTCATGCATTCTACTTTTGTCAAATTCTGTCTAAAAAGGGGGAGTAATTATTATGCATGATTTATGATTTTGAGTAGTAGGATACTATGTATGCAATAGTAGTATTATGCATGATTCATGATGTTGAGGGGGAGTTGTATGTATATGATTTTGAGGGGGAGATTGCTGCTGCTGATGATGACTGATGTCACATGAGATGTCTTGACATCCTGGAAAAGACTAGTAGCTGATATAAGATGCTGCAGTAAGAGCATGGAGACAGGGGGAGCAGAAAGCTGATGTCACGTGAGATGTCTTGACATCCTGGAAACGACTTGCAACTTGCAGAATTTTGCTGTCGCCACTACAGATACCGCTGTGCTTGATTACTCTGATAATGGAAGTTGCTGATCCCACTTGCATAACTGCTCGTACCTGTTCAGGAAGTGTCTAAGTATGTTTTAGACAAAATTTGCCAAAGGGGGAGATTGTTAGTGCTTAGCTTTACTGAGCTTTAAAAGATTGGCTAAAATTTTGTTAAAACATAAGCACTTAGACAATGAAGGAAAGCTGGAGTTGCTGCACATGATGTCCAACGTTATGTCAAGGAATCAGATTGGGCTGCACAATGCACAAGGCAAGATAAAATGTCAAATGAAGAATTGAAGCTGCAGGATCCACGATGTCGGATACGATGTCCAGGACATCTTGCCCGAAAATACTGGACACATAAATCTGTTATATCTTTAACAGATTAATGTGCAGTTAGCAACAGATTTGGCGATCTATCTTTAGGAGCGAATTAAAAGATAATTAAAGTTCGAATTACAAACTTGAATAGTTCGTTCAGGGATTAAAGATTAAAGATAAAAACTAAAAGATCAAACTTTATCTTTTAGATCTTTAAGTGCAGATTTTCAGGAAAATGATAGATCTCATCCAGCGCAAGTTGTTGCAGCCCAGATACGCACACTGCTATATAAACATGAAGGCTGCACGAGTTTTGTACCAAGTCCGGGATTGAAGAGTTATTTTGTGAGTTTTGGGACTTGAGTGTTTTGTGAGCCACCTTGATGTTACCCTAACATCAAGTGTTGGACCTGAGTGTGTAGAGTTGATCTCTATTGTTCAGAGAGCAATCTCTGGTGTGTATTTGATTTAATTGTAAACATGGGAGAGTGATTGAGAGGGAGTGAGAGGGGTTCTCATATCTAAGAGTGGCTCTTAGGTAGAGGTTGCACGGGTAGTGGTTAGGTGAGAAGGTTGTAAACAGTGGCTGTTAGATCTTCGAACTAACACTATTTTAGTGGATTTCCTCCCTGGCTTGGTAGCCCCCAGATGTAGGTGACGTTGCACCGAACTGGGTTAACAATTCTCTTGTGTTATTTACTTGTTTAATCTGCTCATACGGTCATATACAATCTGCATGTTCTAAAACGCGATGTCGTGACATCCTGTACGACATCTGTCCCCAGTATCAGAATTTCAAAGATAATTGAGTTATAATTAAGTTAGGAAAAATTAATAAAAATAATTAAATTTTATCCACACATATTATCCACGGAATATGCATCCGTAGAAAATATAAATTTTACCTATAAATATTACCCACAAATAGAGGTGTGCCAACCCACTACGAGCCAAGGAATTTTAGGGGTGAGCTTTACTGGTCCAAATTTGAGATGAGATGTTGTTTTCATGGCCCAACCCATCCCTCTGTGGATCGAATGGGATAACCCATGGGTTCATTCATTTTTTTAAAAAAGAAAAATACAAAATAAAATTCTAAAAGATAATTTTTTAAAAATATTTTATCGGGTGCGGGAGTGTTTTTAACTATTTTTCTTTTACATATTTTTAGAGATTTTCTCAAATTCTTATCTTCTTTAATATGTTATTATCATTTTATTTCTAAATTACATTTAAATATATTTTTAAATAATTTATATCACAATATGAAATATTTTTCATAAATAAAAGATAATTTACATTTAAACATATAATTTTTATTTAAATAAATTGACATTACTTAAAGAGAATTAGAATTTGTTTATATTTAAACATATAAATACTAAAAGTGATTTTAAAATAATGTATTGTTAGCGTAAAAAATGTATACTTTCAATTAATCATAACTGACCATTAAAATAATTACTTTAAGAGTATTTAAATTTATCATTTTGTGAAAGACAAGAATGCAATTTTTTTAATAGTAAATTAAATTTAAATCCAGTAGAGTAGTATGTAAATAATTGGGAGATAATATAGGATTTAAAAGTTCATTACAAGGACAATAAATGTTTTCATTGATATGTTTAGGAGGATATCAATCCTAAATTGTAGGTCTTTCTATTTTCTTGTGTATACTGGCCTCTGTGGCTATTAATTTAACAATATTTTATGGGTATGTTTCTAGTTTTTTATTCAATAAATTTCTAATATAAAGTTTTCAGCTCAACCGAACCCATAAAAATGTCTGGATAAATAGTGCAATAGATTACTAAATAGTTCATTTCCTGTCTACTACATCCCAAAAAAATTTGGTAAAACAAAATGGCAAAGTGAAGATGAAACATGTGATTATCTTGAATCTATTTATTAACAAGTTTCTTTTGTAAGGTGTATTAATCAATTAATTTGCACGTCTTATAGGACTCTTGATTTTATACTTATTTATAGAGGTTAGGCACCATCCATTATTTTTTCATGTAAGACACAATAGGAACTCTTCGATGTTTTCTTTTTAATGCAGACACCTGCCAAAGGCAGAGAAATATCTTTGTATTTTGGACTCGTGAGTATTTATATTAATTTTGTGATGCTATATTATTTCACTACAAGAAAAAGCTTATTTAACATCGGCGAATTAACATCGGTTTTGTCAAAAACCGATGTTAACGTAAACGCGGTGGCATAATTGTAAATAATGTGTATTTCTTAATATCGGTTTTATGGAAACCGATGTTAATGAAGTGACTCCAACATCGGTTTTCAAGAAAACCAATGTTAACGAAGCAACGTTATAGTCGATTCGTTAACATCGGTTTTCAGAAAACCGATGTTAACATATAATCAGTTAACATCGGTTTTATTCAAAAAATTGATGTTAATGTTGACATCAATTTGTTAACATCGGTGTTTTATTGAAAACCGATGTTAAACTAACATTTTAAATTGTATTTGACGCGACCTATTTCGCTCGCGCTCCCTTCTTCTCTGTTTACCCTCTCGCGCTTTCTTCTTCTCTGTGAACCCTTTCGTGCTCTCTTCTCCATTGCACTGTTAACATCAAAGGCTATTGTTCTCCATTGCACTGAAGACCGTCCTAGGTACGCTTCGTCTACCTGTGTTGTTCTATTGAACTGAAGAGTGTGATCGTGCTAGGTCTGTTTCTGAAACTCGTGGTTAAGCTAAGGACCTCTTTTGGTTTTTGGTGCAAGGATTGGCGAATTGGTGGTCACCTGAGGTACATTTGACTGGTAGTACGTGGTGTTTGTGGTCATATGAGGTACATTTCACCTGAGGTACAATCTCGCCGGCATTGTCGTTGTTGTGTTCGAGGTAAGCTTCATGTCTTCATTGTAAGTTTGTGCTTCCGCGTACGTGGTGTTTGTGCTCTTTGTTCTTATAGATTGTTAGTTAGTTTCTTAATTAGTTACTACTACTAGCTAGGGTTTGGAATGCAGGTAGTGTTGCTTGGAAAGCTGTGTATCCATTAGGTTCTGCTCACTATTTTCGTCAGTTGCTTCTCCTTGCATCAAAAGGTATGCGCTCCTTGTTGTGTATCCATTAGGTTCTGCTCTTCGTTTCCAGCAATGTACTAAATGTGGATGAATATGAATCTTTGTTGTATGTTCTAAAAATCTAGTAGCTGCCTCAATTTCTTGAATATCATTTTTTGTTCTTGTATGGTTTTTATTTTTTGCACAGCAAAAATCAGTAGTATTATATATAATACAGTACTAGGTGTACTAAAGAGAGGATTAAAAAAATACAAGGCAAAATTGTGGTCCACTAGTTGCCCCATTGCTGCTCCACTAGTTGCTGGAACCCCTTGTCCTTCAACCACCAGTCCATAACCCCTTGTCCTCCTATTGTAATTGATTAGTTTATGGAAATAGAAGCTGTTGTTGTCCCCCTCTTTTATCCATTTTTTAGTTAGTGTTTTTTTTCACTGCAAAAATGAGATAGTATTAATAAAGCTTCAGTACTAGGTGTACTGAAAATAATAGATAATTACAAAGGCAGATTCTGCCAAACCCAACTACAAAAATATAGCCCAATGAGAGAAATGTGCACTGTCCCTGCCATAACATAGTGCATTCCACCCTCTAGATTTTGATATCAAGACTCTAGCCCAGAGCTGATTTTGATTGTTCGCCAATTCCCACCCCCATTTAGCAAGCAAGGCTTCATTAAAGTTGGACAGGTCTTTAATCCCGAGCCCTCCTTTGTTCTTGGAAAGACACACAGAGTCCTAATTAACCCAGGCAATCTTGGCTGCCTCAGAGCCTCCTCCCCATAAAAACTTCCTCTGGATAGATACTACCTTATGCACCACTTTTTTAGGAATTTTAAAGAAAGACAATAGGTAAATAGGAAGGGCTGTTAAGACAGAATTGATGAGGGATATCCTGCATCCATAGATAGGCATCTATGCTTCCATTTTGCTACTTTAGTTTCAAACTTGCTGATGAGAGGCTGCCAAACATTCCAGCTTTTAGAGGTCGACCCCACTGGAATTCCAAGTTAAGAAAAAGTAAAAGTGAAAGTAAGGTTAATAATTAATATAAATGTAAGTCGGGGGGTGTTTGCATTAAATGTTAAAGTGTTTTATGTATGGGTGCTGCTGGAATATTAATTACCCAGCATTAGCAACCCATTTTTCTTTTCTTTGTTTATTCAAAGTGTGAGGGGGCTGAGGAGGTTGCAAGGAGGAACATGTAGCCCGCAGCTCTAGCTTTAATATTGACATAAATGTACTATCATATCAACAAATATAAATAAAAGAACAACATTTCAGTTGCTATAAATGTTGATTTAAATAGGCTTGTGTGTGTGTGTGTGTGTGTGTGAGAGAGAGAGAGAGAGAGAGAGAGAGAGAAAGAGAGTGAGAGTTTTCTCTTTTTGGTATAATGAAAGTAATAGAAATTTGAATTTCTGATTCCATTCACATCCCAAGCTCTTATACAATTAATCAATTGTAGTGGCTTAAATGGCTTGAGTTATAGGAGTGTGTAGCAACTTGTGTTTTTTTTCAGACCAGATGTTGTAGTTTTTTGTGAAACAAAAAAAATACACAAGTTTATTTCATAACAATGAAATTGGACTATTAAATTGAATTTCTTTATTCTTTATGAATTTAGCTCCTCTAATTAAAGCATGGACTGTAATTTATAAAACAAAATTACAGAGTAATAACTATTGATTATATAATCAATAGTTAAAAAAGTAATGGACCATTTTCAAAAGAAAAGTAAAGTCTTAGTACACCTTTTCACTTCTCTAGAGGTTAACATATTCCTACTTCAAAGGATTTCTCCTTTATGTAATTACTTCATATACATTCTTGATTGAGCCCATTTGTCTAAGTCCAACAAGCCTTTCTTAACTCCTATATCCTCAATATTTATGATCTAAGTCCAATACATTCCTTTTCTGATTACATAAAGGCATCTGCCAGATTAGAGGACCACTGATTGAAATGTGTATCAAAATCTTTTTCCATTGCTTTAAGCCAGGACCATAGAAGAAGAAGTGCTTCATCCATCAGCTTGGTTGCGTTAAAAGTTTGATTATCAAATACCAGCTTGTTTCTGTGTTGCCATATGGTCCTTGTGAGGGCTATCGACCAACAGCTCCATCTCATATCTTTTGATCGTGTAGCGTTCCTTATAGTATGCTGCATAAAATGATCTTTGGGTTCTTTGGGGAAAGCACCCACTGACTTAACCCATGAAAGTCACTCCCACCACAGGGGGAGGACCTTGCTGCAGTTGAAGAAAAGGTGTGCTGCATCCTCCTCGGAATTGTTGCATAGCAAGCACATTGGGTCAGTTATCTCCACTTGTCTCCCTCTTAGGTTCAGCTTCGTTGGTAAGCGGTCTTCGATGATTCGCCAGGTAAATATCTTTGGCTTAGGTGGTATCTTAAGCTTCCACAAAAACACAAAACTCCTATCCACTGGATCCCCCCTTAGTTCCTCCATCAGAAACTTGTAAGTAGTGTTGGTCGAATAAATACCACTCGAATGTTGCTTCTAAATCCAAGAATTTGCTCCATGTTGTTGAACTGATATCAGTCCTGTTTCCTCTAAGAATTCTGCAGCCATTGAAGCTTCACTATCGAATAGGTTTCTCCTCCAATTAAAATTCCATTCCCACCCTTCCTCCTTGTGGCTTCCCATGAGGCTGATAGTTTGCTGTTGTTGGTTAGAAACTTGATACAGCGTAGGAAATTTGTCCATTAAAGTTCTGTCCCCCCTAACCATTTGTCCTCCCAAAATCTGGTCATGTCTCCACAGCGCACCTTCCACTCTATTTGATCTTTTATTTTTATTGACTCCTCTATTTGATTGAGCTGCCTTAGGTCCTTCCAGCAATGGGAGTGTAAGCTGCTATTTCTTTCCTCATCTAAATTTCTCCACCCCCCATATTTTGAGTTCAATATTCTAGTCCACAACTGTCCATTCTGGTGGAATAGCTCCCATCTCCACTTGCCAAGCAATGCTATATTGAATTTCCGCAAGTCTTTTACACCTAAACCTCCTCTCTCCTTAGGAAGACAGACTGTATCCCACCTTACCCAGGCGATCCTCCTTTGCTCCAGGCCTCCACCACAAAGAAAATTGCACTAGATCTTGACTAGCTTGTCTGCTACAATGTTGGGAACCCTGAAAAATGAGAAAAAGTATATAGGAAGCGCTGTTAGGATTGCTCCAAAGCGGCTTTTTGGGAAATTAATTTTAAGACCAGAAGCTAGCTCAAAACCTCTGAGAATTGATTTAATAACCCTCACATTCTCCATTGTTGCCTCCCCGAAGAAAATAGTGTCATCGGCGTATTGTAGAATGCTGATGGGTTCCTTATATTTCCCCACAATGAAGCTTTTATAGTGATTTGTAGCCAAAACCTCTCTCATTAGGCCAGTAAGACCTTCAGCAGCAATGTTGAATAGCAGGGGTGCAAGAGGATCTCCTTGTCAGAGACCTCTATGCGGAGAAAATTCTCTAGTAGGGCTTCCATTAACCAAAACAGATATGGAGGCTGAATGGAGGCATCCTGTGATCCATTGTAGCCCTTTGGGGCAGAAACCTAGTCTTGACATCATGTAAATTAAGAACTTTTGTGAGAGAGAATCATAGGCTTTTTCATAGTCCGCCTTAAACACCAAACAAGGTTTTTTACACCTTTTTGCCTCCTCCATAACTTCATTGGCAATTAGCACACCATGCAGCATATGCCTACCCTTTAGGAATGCAGTTTGTCTCTCATCAATTACATCCGGCAACACTTTTTTCATTCTATTTGCCAAAATCTTTGCCACGATCTTGTAGACACAACCTATTAATGAAATAGGCCTGAAGTCATTGAGGGCCTGGGGATGCTTAACCAGCATTGCGTTTTGCTGCTGTCCAATAGTTCAGAAATTTGCCCCATTAATTTCTGGTCTGTCACAATCGGGCTCACTGAATCTGCTCTCAAAGAAATTACGGACTGCTTCTTTTACTGTATTTGGTTCCTCAACCCATGACCCTCTAATCATCACTCCATTTACTGCATTGGTCCTGCGGTTATAGTTGATGAGCTTGTGGAAATAACTTGAATTACATTGTCATGGTTGCTGAATTGAAATGGTTGCTGAATTGAGGCAGGCAGAAATCCATTGTCTCCATTTGGGACAAAAGCCCATTCTTTGCAGCATATAATCCAAAAAAGCCCATGAGACTGAGTCATAGGCCTTTTGAAAATCCACCTTGAAGACCATAACTGGCCTTTTGCTTCTACAAGCTTCCTCATTGAGAATTAATATGCCATGAAGGATGTGTCTGTCTTTGATGAAGGTTGTTTGTCTCTCATCAATAAGGACAGATATAACATGCCTCAGTCTATTTGCTAATAACTTAGCTATCACCTTGTACATACACCCAATCAAGGAGATTGGTCCAGGACATTTATCCCCACCACAGCTCCACACTGCTTCTTTGATCTCATGATCCGAGAAAGGAGCAATCAATTCCTCCCTCTGCCTCTGGTTAATTGAAGAGAATTGTACTCCATCAAGGGTGGGTCTGAAAAGCTGCTGTTTAGTGAATCTGTTGAGGAAAAAAATTCACAGCTTCATTCTTAACTTCATTGGGGTTCTGAATCCATACACCATGAATGAGAATTCCTTGAAGACCATTATAATGTCTTCTGAAATTTATAAGTTTATGGAAATAAGCTGAGTTGTTGTCCCCTTCTTTTAACCACTTAGCTCTAGATTTCTGCCTTAAAAGAGATTCATAAGCATTTGAGGAGCAACCTAAGGGGTTCTCCCTTGCTGCACACCACATGGGATGAGAAGAAAATCAAACAAAGATGAAAAATTGAAAGGAAAATATATACATTACATTATGCAAAGAGTGAGTCTGTGGTGTACGATTTGCATTTACATGATTGTTTTGTTTCTGTAGTGTGTGGTGACAGCCAGCACAGCAACACGAGTTTGTCATGTGCTTAGGTACTCGTGGGAGGCTGTCCTAACTTCTAAAAGCCCCTTACCTACCTCTTTGGTTGTCCTCCACATGTGTGTCTTCCTCAACTTGAAGCTTTTCTGCTATGTCTATATACTAGTGGATAACATTTTTAAAAAGATCCAATAATAGGATTAATAACCTTGCCTCACAAAGGAGACAATTTTCTTTTGACAGTATTGGCAGACACCAACCGCAGATCCTGAGGCCATTTTGGAAAAGAATACATGATAATTAGTAATTGATTTTGTCTTGAATCGGGAGTGATCATAAAATATAAAAGTAACATGAATTTAATTTAAATTACTACTTTGTTATCATTCTTGATGGATGTTCTAGCATTCATGAGTATTGACTTTGGTTTAATGGCTTCCATTTCTTTTAAAGGATTAAATCCTGCTCTGATATTGGATGACCATTGGTTGAAATGAATACCAAAATCGTTCTCCAAATGTGTCAGCCATGTCCATGACCATTGGTTTTTTTTTTCAGGTTATCATAGACTACTTTTAATTGACATTGTTGTTAAAGGTCGTTCAGGTTATAGCAACTCCAGGTACGTACGTAGGAATTAGTATGTATATACTGTTGTTTCATTTAAAATATTATATAGTGGTGTTTGCTTTAAAATGTTATATACTGGTGTTTGATGTAAAATGTTGCATACTGGTTTCAATGAATGAGGAATTGAGTCCCTTAGGAAATGAAGCATTCACATGAAATTTTGCAATAAACCTTAGAATCTAATTTTCTCTCCATCCCCCACCTTCATCAATGTTATTTTGAATAACCACTCCCTGTTGTAATTAAAACTTATCTCCTATATGTTAAAACCAACTTATATACTTCAATTGTAATTAATAAAGATGCTTCCATTTTAACTTCTCAAAAAGCTGCAGTGAAAATTTTTTAAAAAACAGAAAACCTTCTGTCAAACCTTATTAATTTGAACTTGTGCTTGTACATAACTTCAATTAATTTAATTTTAAAAGCTGCAGTGCTTATTTTTCCACCCACATTTTTTTTGATCGGCAAAGATAAATTATATTTATATATATTGTGAGTACCAGAGGTACAAAACAGTACATGAATTAGATTGACTTGCCAACAACATGGTTCCAAGCTCAGACTGAGATCAGTCTCGCAAGGAACCAAAGCTAGGTATTACAAAGACCTACAACACCCACTGTCTATGGTTTCTACCCCCCTGAAAAGACAAATCCTGATGCTATGTTAGACGATCAATAGTTGTAGGTGAAGGCAAAGTCCTTCTCAAAGTTCTTCAGCCATGTCCATAGTGTAAAAATAACATCCTCCATTAACTTGTTACCATCAAAAGTTTCATTTGAGAACGCGTGCTGGGAAAAGTGCTGCCACAGTTTCTGCAGAAAAGCTCCATGAATGTTGACCCATGTCATAGATTCCCACCATAATGGAAGTATTCTATCACATGTCAAAAATACATGTGCTTCATTCTCCTCAGAATTCCCACAGAATGGGCATAATGTGTCATTAATTGCCACCCTTCTCCTCCTCAAATTTGTCTTTGTTTGTAGTCTCTCCTTTAATAACTTCCATGCAAAAATAGTGATTTTAGTTGGGACTCGAATCTTCCATAACTCCTTAAACACCCACACATTATCCTCCTCAACATCCACTCCTTTGAGCATATTATAGGCGCTTCTTACCGAATATTGTCCAGTAGGGTATGTTTTCCATATCCACTCATCTTTTTTGTGAATCTGAATACAGCTTCCAACAACATCATTAAGGAAACAATCTGTCATCTCAAGCTCTATGTCAAACAAGTGTCTTCTCCATTTAAAGTTCCACTCCCACCCTTTTTCCACCCACATACTGCAGAATTTCTGCCTTAAATAAGCTGATGTGCTTATTTTTGTAAAAGCTGCAGTGCTTGTACATAACTTCAATTAATTTGAATCTGCTCTGCAAATGCTGCAGAATTTCTGGCTTAACCAAATTAGGATTTTCCACCCAGAAACCATCAATTTCTGCCTTTCTGGAAATTGGTCTTTCAGGGGAATCCCATCCTCAGCCCAACCATCTTCCAAGAGCAGGATTTGGTCACCCCTACCCATTTTCCACCTATTCAGCCTATCCTCAAATTTCCTAATTATAGGATCCCACACCACCTTTCTTTTGGGATTGACACCAATCGGAATACCTAAATAGCAGAAAGGAAACTGGAGCAAAGCATAATTGAGGTAGTTTGCAGCATGAAGACACCACTCCTCAGATTGACCAAAAGCTTGTAAAGCATTGATTTGATACAGCTTCCCTCATCATGTGGCTGATGATGTTTACAATTTAATGATCCTTTGCTACCCTACAATGAGACACACACAGATACACAAACACACACACATAGAGACAAACACACGCAGACAAAAACACAAACACACACACACACACACACACACAGAGTCACACACACATAAAGAGACAGACAAACACACTGAGCCACAGACACACACAGAGACCCACACACAAAGACACACACACTAAGTCACAGACACACACATACACAAACACACTCACACACATAGACACACAAACACACACACACACACACACACACACACACACATAAAGAGACAAACACACACACACACACAGATAAAGAGACAAACACAAAACACACACACACACACACACACAACTGTTGATGTCCTTGTATGTTCTTGTACGTCATGAATGTTCTTGTATGTCATGAATGTTGTTATACGTGTTGAATGTAATTTGCTATATAAATAACTGTTGTTCATGCTGAGTGAACCGTAGATTCCCGTTTGAGACTAAATGCAATGATTCTTGCGGATAGTTTGCATTAGTCATTGTATTTAGTCTTGAATTGTCTGTTTGGACAGTTTGGGGAGACTGGTATTTTTATGTTAGACTCATTCGGTTAGGTTATTATTATTTTGATTAATTTGATGAAATTTCGGTTGAATGCATTTCAAGTTGTTCTCTGAGTGCATACTTGATTATCGTGAAATTCGTTTCACCGATGTCATGTCGTGTACTTGGAGACCAATGCGAAATGCTATCGAAATTTACTCAAATTGTTCAAAATAATGCTAACCATGACGTTTGAGGCTAACATAAAAGACAGTCTTCCTAAATGGGATAGGGCCACACCTATAAATAAAAAAGTGAGATTTGCATGCATGGATTTTCTTAGATGGATCGAAGTTGGATCAATCAATGTCGCATGAGCCTAGAATATGAGGATGGCGTCGAGCAGTTTTTGCAATTTGCTTTAGAAAGAGGTCAACTGAATGAAGAAGGAAAATATTATTGTCCTTGCATCAACTGTTTCAATGGAAGATGACAACTACTTGACGACATACGGGACCATCTATTGTGTGATGGGATGAAGAAGAATTACACGACGTGGATATGGCATGGTGAAGTGACTGACATGCAGAGTGGGTCCCAATTTGAACCGTTTGATGTAGAAATGGGAGATCGCTTGGAGGACATGATTTGTGACCTTGGACAAAAGTGTTTTCAAGAAGCTAGACAAGTATTTTACGTGCAAGACCCTTGTGATGAAAGGTGGTGCGTGGTTCTGCAGGGCAAATCAATTGGTGTTAATGTAGAAGATGATGATTCATACATGGACACCTATGTTAGTCCTTTGACCGCTCAAATCACTCCTAACGTTGTCGGAGAAGAAGAAGCTGACGACATTCATGCAAATCGAAATGATCATGATGAAGGAGAATTGATTAACATCGTCTAATGTAATTTTGTGCAGAGACAGAGGTCACCAAACCAAGTAAGTGACAGCTACATTTTTCTCTAATTGACGCATCGGTATTTTCTTTTGGATGGTATCCTTATGACTTCATACAACTCATGTTTGTCGCCAGTTTCATCATCCACCACCCTTTTCTTCTCTATCTTCTCACGTTTATTGTTGTTAAACCCATATTTATGCTTTCTTCCCTTCATGTCTTGTTTCATCACAACTTTAGCCGAATCTCCTATCTTCAGCATAGTTGAATCTCCTGTCTTATTCTCCAATGACACACTTTGATGGCCTGTATCTCTTTTCTTCGTATGTTCTAGTGCTTCAGCTTCAGAATGCATAAAGCAATAAGAATTTTCAAGTGATCACCAAAGGCTTCTGCATCAGCATTGACACTCTCCACCCTCTTTGGTTTATGCTTCTGTGCTTCCTCGTTATAAATCTCAGATTTATTAGAGGTTGCACTAGAACGATCAGCACCAATTTGTGCTTCTTCCTCGTCTACCAGCTCAATATCTTTCCTTTCAACTTTTGTTTTGTAAATTACAGTGTAGTTTACAAAAGCAGAGGTGAAACGAAAGATATTGAGCTGGTAGAGGAGGAACAGGCACGGATTGGTGCTGATCCTTCTAGTGAGACCTCCAATAAATCTGAGAATTATAAGGAGGAAGCACGACATGCAACACAAAAGCATAAACCAAAGAAGGTAGAGAGTGTCAACGCTGATGCAGTAGCCTTTGGTGATCACTGGAAAATTCTGATTGCTCTATGCATTCTGAAGCTGAACCACTAGAACATACGAAGAAAAGAGATACAGGCCATCAAAGTGTGTCATTGGAGAATAAGACAGGAGATTCAACTGTGTTGAAGATAGGAAATTCGGCTAAAGTTGTGATAAAACAAGACATGAAGGGAAGAAGGCATAAATATGGGTTTAACAACAACAAGCGTGAGAAGGCAGAGAAGAAAAGGGTGGTGGATGATGAAACTGGCGACAAACATCAGCTGGATGAAGTCCTAAGGATGCTATGTACATGTGTATTTCTGAAGATATAGTATTTATATTCCGTCAAGCATACCGTAGGTGACTGTTCATTACATGTAATAGACTTTTTATAACATGGTTGCCCCAAATCACAATTAAAAAGCACAACTACATGTAATAGACTTTTTATAACAATTTGAAGGTTGTCTCTGTCTGGGGTGTGGGTTTGATAAAAATATTATTCGCCTGCCTTCCAAAACA